>NW_004955422.1:9755620-9807936 GCF_000276665.1 Chinchilla lanigera | reverse complement strand
CCATGGCCTACTCATGTGAGACTCCCACTGTCTGTGAAGCTGTTCTTCTCTCACCCTTGTTAACTCCTGCACCTTTAAGATCCTGCTTAGTTATCACCTCTCCAGCCTTCTTGTTCCTTGCTAGAACCCTGCTTCTGGTCTGGGTTAAGTAGCCTTTTTGTGTTCCCATAACCCCTTCACTATAACATTCATACTTAGCACATTTTACCGTAATGATTTGTTTGTTTCTATCATTTGCCTGTGATTTCATGCAGCTATTCATCCTTGTCTCTCTAGCTCTTTATTCCATGCCTAGAATTTAATAGAAACACAGATTTTGTGAAAAAAGAAGGAAAATATTTGAACGATTACAGGGGACTATTCCTTTGACTAATGAGATTATTAGGATATTCAGTTTCTTGCTTTCCTACTTTAGTGTTTAACTGATTGCCTAGGAAAATAGCCTAGCCATGGCTGCTGTATTTAATAACAGTTTCTAGGTGAAGAAATTTATATCTTTATTTTTATACCCTTAAGTTTATTATAAATGAGTAATCCTTGTTTAGGTAAATTTATTAACTTTCTGAAAGCCTTTTTCTCTTGCTGTTGTTTTTGATTAATACACAGCAATTGAAGAAAATCTTGTACCATGATGGAGAATTTAAGTATATAAAAAAATTAAAGAAACATGATTTTTCCATTTAAGAGCAAATTTCTATATCTGTAATACCACAGTGTTGGATGTTACGGCCACATGTCAGGCCCTTGGGGAATGGAGGTGGGTGAGAAGGCAGTAGATGGGGTGGGCAACTGGGAGAATAACCGGGCCATGCATCCTTACTGGAATATGTAGAAGCCCCAAATGCCATTCTCACCTTTCCTGGGCTGCTGAGACAAGGTGGAAAATAAAAGGGTGATGTGTAGGGGCCGGTAGGATTTTTTTTTTTTTTGAGGACAGGCCGTACTCATTTGAGGGTAAATTAAGCCTCTTTGCTTTTCCATTTCCATTTCCCCTTTTGCAGTTCCTTCACTGGAGAGCACGGGACATGATACTGAAGTGATTCACTTACTTATGTCTGTTTCTTTTTGAAGTTAGGAAACCCATGGACACAGATTTTGCTGCACTCATTTGCCAGGGTCTAATCATTCATACGCATTTAACGAGGGAACAAGTAGGAGAACAAGAAAGAGAAGTGTTCGTGTTGTGTGTGGAGGGCACAGTAGGGTGCTGCTGGGGTTTGAGCGGGAGGATTTGGCTAATTGGAATTACACTCTTGCCTCACTGGGAGGACTGCTGAAGGCACAGTGAGTACAAGTGGCGAGAATGGCTGATTTCAGAGGCTGCAGGGTGGGGTCTGAGTCCTGTTATGAGCACACACCGATGTGTGATAAACAGCGCGAGAGAGATCACCCAACAGGCTGTTGTGTAAAGCAGCGAGTCTAGTTTTATTTCATCCCTGTGGGCTGAGATCATGGAGGATGTCAGCCCCTCCGCCAGAGGGGAGGTGGAGCTTCATAAGGGCTGAGGGAGGGAGCTTTTCTCCAAAGGAAATTGGAGGGTGGGATGCCAATGGTCGAGGTGCACAGAATGGGCAGAACAGGAGGTGCAGGTGTCTAGGTCATGTCAGACTCTTCGGCAGTGGGGGAGATTGCATGTCCTGTCCTGGTCTCATCGTTATGGCCTTGTGCTCTGTGTACCTAACACTGCATGGCCCGTTTGTGGATTCCTGTTTGCTGAGAACGACTTGGGCCTGGCAGGATGGATACCCGGAAGCTCGGGATGTTTGTACTGACAAGTTCTAGATTGGGAATAGAAATGTGGCAAAATCCCATCAGACTGAGTGATCTGGTAGAGCTGGTAGCTTCTGCATATTTTTCCAGGATCAGTTAGATTTGGCTCAAGGTGAGCGGTGGCCACGTAAACAGGCTTCCCTTGGTGCTTACTGCTGAGATGGCCCGGATGCTCATGTTCAGGAAATGAACGTCTGGTGTCCTTGTGTGTGTTTCGTTGCTGCAGTTCATCTTAGCAGTATTTCTCCTTTGTCACTTTGGCAGTACTGAGGATAAATTGCTTCCCTAAAAGGGGTAAAAATGGACAGATTGGTCACTCAACTCTGTAGGGTGGCAGTCATGGCATTACATGTGGCCTTGAGGACATTTTCTATGGCAGGCTGTGGAACTGTTCATCTTATTAAAAAATGGTCTTTTCTCTCAAAGAAATATGACCAGGTTGATTTTTGCTAGTGTTTTTTGAGTAGAGGCAACTTCATCTGAAGCAGATTGCCCTGGGTTCACATGTTGCTTCTCTTCCTTACTAATTGTGTAGCTGTGGCCATGTTATTAGCCTGTCAGAGCCTCATAAGAGGAGAAATGGCATTAAGAGGGTATAGTCACTGTTTGAAGAAGTCATTGTTTGAAGGTTACTGCTGATGCCCTCAGGATTCCTGGTAGTAGGGCTGGCAAAGGGTGGGAACGCTTTCACCTGCAGCTCTTATCCTTACACCTGCCATGTACCCAGGTGCTTTCCAATAAAGAGAAAACTACTGCCCGTCTGCAGAATTTGTTCTCTTGCTGGTTTTACTAAGAAAGGATGATAAATGGCTGGGTGTTTGCTGTTAGCACGGCACACCTAACTGCAAGACATGTCTTGTTCAACAGATAGGAGAGATCTATTTTTTATGATACATTTTTCACCTTTAGTAACAGCGTATAGTTTCCAGGCAATATGCTCCATTTTTGCAGATATTTCAAAAGCCTCTCAATGAGATCGTCTTCCATGCAGGAATGTTTAAAACTGATTATAGTTTCAGGGCAGTATTTTTCATTCTTGTATAAACCATAGCTTTCAATTATTTCAGCATTGCTATACATATTATAGATCTGGATACAGGCACTGTGGATGATTGCGTTATGTCACACAACATTTGCTTTCGGAGGGGCTTTTTAGGGGGTGATACAATGAGATTTAAGGCATTCTCTTTTTGTTTACTGGAAAATATGCTTTTTATCTATCATCCTTTAGGAAGTCTTGAAAACTCACAAATTTTGAATAAATAGATGCAGAACTATGACATCTCTTTATAGCTACTCTGACTTGTATATAAGCGGTAATATATTAAAAGATTCTTGATAGAAAAATAATCTCAAACATTTTAATTCCTACCGTTATTGGCCAGGGGTGATGGATGTTATGTAAAGAAGTATAGTAAGTGGAGGTCATTTTCCTTTGAAAATTATGTTCTATTAATACAGTAAAGGGGAAAATGTTTTTTAGTAAATGTGTTTTTTGTAATGTTTTTTAGTAAATGGGAAAAATATATTGAAGGTTGATCAAAATCTTAAGGTACATTTTCTCACCTTTTAATGTCACTCCTAATTTTTCCATATGCCTTTAGTCCTGACCCTCCAAGTGAAAAATGTAATGAATATGTGCACAAGAGACTTTCTGATTCTTGCCTTGGGCAGAATTAGGTAATGATATTCATGCAGATATAGCATGGTACAAATGGGGTAGGCATATTAAGAGGTTTAAATTAGGTCTAATTGAATTTTTTTCTTTACTTAAAAAACAGCTTAATCAGCTGAGAGGGCTGAAATCTAAAAAAAGGTTTAATTAAATATGAATAGGGCGTTCATATTTCTAACTTTATCTGCATTTACAATGATTCTGTATGTTTCTTTCCTCCCATTGTTACCTTTTATAGATACTAGGAGATGAAGTTCAGCCCTTTTCACTTGACGAAGACTTTGATTATGACAGTGTGACTCTAACCCCCAAGTTCACTTCTGCAGAGATAGAGAGCATGAGGGAGCTTTGGAAGCAAGAGAGAAGCAACGCCAGCGCTGACGAAGGAGAACCCCACAGCTGATTCATATGGCGTCTGTGTGTTTATTTTTATTTTGCCCATATTTAAACAACATTAGAATAAAAGATAAACCAACTATATTTTCCTTTGTGGAAATTTATGTGAGTGCATTCGTTGATGAGTTGCCTATCATTAGGGCAGTGGAGCAGTTAACAAGGCTGAAGCAGTTGCCTCCCTTCCTGAGTTTTCGCCTGTCATGTTGTAGCCTGTGATTGGTTGGGCAGATGCGAATGGGAAATGGGAACAGGAACTAGACCTACTAAGGGGTCCCTTTGATGAGAGAGCCGCATAAGGTCATGCGAGGTATTGTAATGAAGACTGGAAACGTGATCCCATGTTCTTGGGCATGAAGGGTGATTATACATGTAAAATATACTGCAACACAGAGTAAACTTGCTTACATGAGTAGGTCACTGGCCCTGGCTTTGTAGGGGTAGCAGAATCAATGAGACTGTTGAGAGATTAGGTTCTGGGATTGGTTGGGAAGGGCTTTGGTGAAGAAGAAGACCTCCAAGAGTTGATGATACGTCATACACACAGTTCTTGCAGTTCGTTATTACCATGTAACAATGTGCGGCGATAGGTATAAAGTACGAGGAACACGCTCTGTCTCTGGAAGCTTAAAATATAGTTTGTAGAGGCAAGATAACAAGAGAAGTGAAACTTATTATGGCATGCCATTTATGTAGACGACCCACAAATGCATGAAAGGGACGGGAAAGATGAGTAAAGGCCCAGAATGAGGGCCCTGATGCCATTTTTGTTACTGAACGAATCAGTAGCACATCCAATGTATTTAATCCTAATTGGTTAATTTTCTCTTCTCTTTTGAAGAGACTTTAATTTTTAGATCAGCTTCAGGGTGACAGCAAAATTGAAGAAGGAAGTAGAATGTTCCCGTATACTTCCTGCCCCTACTCGCACTCCCCACCCGTCAGCCAAGTTACCATACGAGTAACTTTATTCCTTTTGCTCTTGCTTGCCCTTTTCTCCCCTCATGGTGAGACCACCTTGCATGAGATCTACCATCTTACATTTTTAAGTATGTAATACAATGTGAGGAACTATATGCGTAATAGTGTGCAGCAGATTGCTAGAATTTATTCAGGTAAAAGTTGAACTTTATACCTATTGAAGAGTAACTCGCCATCCCCCCACCCCAGCCACCAGTAACAACCATATTACTGTCGGCTTTTATGAGTGTGACTATCATAGATACTCCATCTACGTGGCTACGAAGCATTTGTTTTTCTATTATTGATTTATTTCACTTAGCAAAATGTCATCCAGTGCATCCATGTTGTTGAAGATGGCAGAATTTCCTTCTTTTTAAAGTCTGGATAGTATTCCATTTTATGTATTTTCCATCTTTACTTTCTCAGTCACTGGACATCCAGGTTGTCCCCATATCTTGGTCATTCATGGTGACTAATGTTGCAGGCATTATATGCTTGCTTGTGGGTGCATATGATGAATGGTGTAGAAGTGTGTCTATGTATTCATTTTTTTTTTTAATTTTTATTTTAAAGAATAAAAGAAGGATAACATAATAATAGGGGGGACTTAGCAAATTACAGACAAAATGGTAGGAAATTATCAATGGTTATCGTTTTACATATTATTATCTACAAAATAGTTTCTCAGGAAAACAAATAGACAAATAATAGTGAGTTAGAGACAAAAGAGGTAGGAGATTATCAAGAGTTGTGCTATACTTTGGTATCTTCAATGTGGCTTCTAAAGAAAATAAATAGAGCTATACATGAGTGACCTATTGAAAAATCATTAACTATTCTCAGTGGTTGTTGTAGGAAACACATAATAATAAACATACATTATGAAATAGGATAGGAACATTACAAACAACACAGTTATGGATAGATTAGTAGGAAAATATCAATGGCTGCTGTAATATGTGGTGGTATCTTCAAAGTGGTTTCTCAGGAAGACAGGGATATGCAAGAAGGATCTAATAAGTAGTTACAACCTAAGGGTTGTCAAAAATAGCATATTACCTCACCAGTGACTCCTTTCACTGAGGTATGATGGCTGGAAGGAAGGCCAGGATTGAAAAGAAGGACCGAGAGACTTGCACCTGTGACTAGCAGCAGGCTGTTTTCTTGTTCCTCCATAGTCATGATTACCCAGGACTCCTCAATGGAGATGACGGTCTGGCCAGAGGGAGAAGGCAGACCATGCCCCAAGCCCTCTCATTCCTGTTGGAGTAACTGGTAGCATGGGTCTGACCTCTGGGGCCTTCACCTCAGAGGGCAGACCGATCTCCAGTGGTCTCCTTTGCATCCAGGGCATGGCCCATGGGGCCTCTTAGGGCAGTTCCTCTTGAGGTGGCCTGGCTTTTAACAGTGGTAGCAGATGAATGCAGTTGTCGAGTTGTTCTTGAGCCCCGGGAATCAGACCTGGGATCTGTTTCTCTTAGTGGTGCAGTAAAAGCAGCTGCTTTTTCTCAGTCTCTTTGTTTTCTCTCCTTGGCCTCCTCCTCATCATGGCGATAGAATACTGAGGAGGCAATTCTTACTAGCATCTCAAGTGAGCTCTCTGAGGTGAAAGCCAGTCTTTGTAGCTATTTCTCTCCAGCTTCCCATTGCTTTGGGACCCCACAACCAGTTAGTGTCCTCTCCCCAACTGTCAGCACAGGCAGCAGGAATCCTGCTGCAGACTTCTCCGGAGCTCCACCACATCCTGAACTGTCAGGGGAAGAATGGCTTCCAATGAGTCTCTGCAGGTATTGTGCAAGGTCCTCCTGGTTTACAGCTTCCAAGCGGCTCTCGTGACCCCAGTGTCTATGTATTCATAAAAATTTCATTTATATTCTTTACAAAAGAATGCTCTCAATTTCATGTTGGGGTGGAGTCAAATGATTTGCACCTTTATTTTTATTTATTCAACAGACTTTCCTGAAGCACCATGTATGTCTTAGGCCACATTCATGTTAGGCCATGGAAAAGATACAAGTAAATTTAGTGGGGAAGAGAGATGAATACACAGATAATTACAGTCGAGCTGTACTGTCCAGTATAATAGCTACCAGCTGTATTCTAGTGCACTGGAGCACTTGAAATATAGCCAGCATGCCTGAGGAACTGATCTCCTCATGCTATTTAGTTTTTATTTCAATTTAAAGTAAAAAAATTGATGCTTGATCCTGTTATTGGAAAACTTTCAATTACATTTAGAACAACCTAGGTATGTGAAGCTACCTTTTCAAGTGTAAATTTCATGAACTCTAAAAATAAATTATTTTTTATGACAGCCTAGTGTCTAAATTTATAATATGCTGGAAGTGTAAAATACACATTCAGAGAGTCAATGTGAAAAACTGTATCATTAATTTTTGTATTGATTGTATGTGGAAGTGATATTATTCTAATTTTCCTGGTTAAATGAAATCTATTATTAAAATTTGCTAATTTCTTTTTACCTTTTAATGGACTACTTGAAAATTTAAGATTACACAGATGATGTGCCTATGTTTATTTGTCATGAGAGTGGTGTGTTGCAGGAAATACTGGAGCTAAACTAGTTGCACTTCTTCAATTATACATTGGGGAGCTAGGGAATCTTCACAAAGGAGGTGATTTTGAGCTTGGTCATGAAGAATTAACAGGAGATTTTGAGGCAGTGAAGGGGTTGGACCCTAAAGTCTGAGGGAGTAGCTTGCAGAAGGCAAAATAATGTATGACAAACTATGGCTTGGTTGAAGAAAACCAGTTTTCTATGGTTAGTATACAGGATAAATGGGATAACTGCAGGAGAGGATGTTAGGAACACATGTTATAGCTGTGTTCTGAAGGCCTCACATGCCGTAGACTCTTGTTTCCTAGTTGATAGGGAGTTATTTAAGGCTTTTAAGCAGAGGACTAGTAAGATCCAAGTTGTGTTTGAGGAAGATAACTCCAGTGTGGATGTGAAAGGTAAAATGTGTGGCGGGCACACTGAACCAGGAAGGCAGACTTGGAGGCCGTTAGAATAGTGTGTATGGGAGAAGATGAAAGCCTTAATTAAAGCAGTGTAGGTGGAAATAGAGGGCATGGGTTTGATGAGAAGTGCGGGAGCGGAACTAGGAGGGATTTTTAACTGATGCAGTGTGGGAAGGAGAGAATGGGTGTAAGGTTAAGGCAAATATTAGTGTGCAATCCGGGCATACGCTGAATTGAGCTGTACTTGTGATTGTCCATAGGGTCAGAGACTTGACTTCCTGGATAGCATTTTGACATTTAAAAAAACAGAAAATTTCACCGTCTGAGACATCTGCATTTTATGGACTTAGTTTTTATAACAGAAGAAATAAAACTGTCTTTTTAAGTATTTAACACAACTATGTCAGTGGAGTATTTTGCTATTTAATCATGCAGGGAAGATGGCAGGTAAATGTTCCTTTCTGCAAGGTTGGGATATTATGTTTTAGTTTTGTTCCTCCCTCCTGGCACTTTTGATTTCTGCATTATTTGGGGCAATTGTGCATTACCGCTGAAGTGACACTGGAAAATGAGTCCCTTAAAGCCTTTGAATAGAATTGTTTTGTCTCCATCGTACCATTACTCTTGCCTTAACTAGAAAACACTTCTCTATGATTGCCTTTCAGTGTGGGAGATCCCTCGAACTGATGGAAATGGTTTGATGTACATTGGCTGGCAGATCTTAACCAAGTAAGCCTGTGTGTCCGCGAATGGATAATGCTTACCTGGATGAAGTAGTGGCAATAAAAGTGAGATTAATAAGAGAAGACAAGGACAGTGCCTGGGTGTGTACACCAAAGTGGGGAGGAAAATACTAAAAAAATTATACCTTGAAGTAACGTGGCCCTTGCATCACGAACTAACTCAAAATGGAGAAAGTTTTATTTTAAGTCCGCAGCACCCGTCCTAGATGTCCAGTGTGGTGGCACACGGAGTGGCCTTAGTACTTCAAGTGTGGCAGAGCATGGAAGGAGGAAAGTTATTCAGCATGACACTGAAATTTTGCATTCCATTGCTAGGATACTTCTTTCCTTTTCCCACAAAAGAGACACAACTGTGTCCCCCTCTAGGAAGAGAACTTTCTCCCGTGTGTTATCTGGCTTTATGATTGAATTAAAATACTAAAAAGAAGGTTAAGAGCAATGCACTACTTCTTAGAATTTTAGGGCCGGTGAATATAGCATGAGAAAGGATTTGAAAGAGATAATCTTTTCTAGAAAAATATTTCTGCATAGGTAGATAAGAAATCTATGTTCCTCACATGGCATGGGTTTGCATAATATGGTGCCTACGAACCTCCTCTATCTCATTTTTTATCACTGTATCATCTGTCATTTCTCCCTATGTTTTGTCCTCTCTCTGTCTCATTTCTCCTCCCTCCCTCCGTCTCTCTGTGTCTCTGTCAATTTCAAATAGTCCACCTGTTTCTACCTTGGGATCTTTGCTCTTTTGCCTTCCTCTGATTGGTCTTCCCTGGGCATCATGTGGCTGGAACCTTTTTGTTATTTAAGGCTCAGATAAATGTGTCTTCCCAGTGTCTGACAACCCCAGTAAAGTAACCCCTTCCCGTAAACCTCTATCCCTGTCCCTTTACAGCCCCGTACCCTACCTTGTCTCCTTTATTACTTGACTCACTTTAGAATGTAACTATGGGACGGTGTGGACTCAGTCTATCTTTTCATTGATACCTCTTGAATTCCAAAAAGGACCCAGATTAAAATAGATATTCCATAAATATTTACTGACTAAATCTAATCTGAAAGTATAAACTTATTAGTTTGCATAAGTTGGAGTTCTATTTCATCAGTTCAGTTTGGCTAGACATCTATTTAGCACTTTTTATGTTCAAGGATATATGAGTTCTTACTTTCTAGACTGATGGTATTCTGATGGGCAGTGCAAATTTGGGAAGCCTTTACTGAATGGATAGATCTGTGTATGTAACACATTCCTTCCTTCCCTTACCATGACCCCATAGAGAATGGGAAGAATGTTCATTCTTGTGGGAACTTTACCCACCTCTCAATTTCTCTTTTGGAACCTTGTTACAACTTCTGACATTAAAAATTTCATTCTGGCAATTTATGTGATACAATACTGGTATTGCCAACATTCTGCATTAAAAATATGAATTGATGTCTAAAGGAAAACTAGAAAGGGAAAAGAAAAGAAAACACAAAGAATGAGGTAGATAGAACAAAACAATTCCATTTTGGTAGCTATCCATAAAATAGAATCCTTTGTGTGGTCATCTAAATGATAAAAGCCATCAAATTTGAATAGTGGAATTAAAAGCTAACTCCTTTACTTTGTTTTTAGTGCAGTGTAAGCCAGAGGTTTTTAAACAGAAGAGAGTTTTAGAAAATGATCTGATTTGCATTTGAGGAGAGACAGGTGGAGAAGGAGCTGCTTCGTATTATATTGGGTTGTGGTGAAATGGAAGGATTTACAGAGTTGGATTTTGAAGGGATTTTTGACTTTCTCTCAGGAAGTTGATGTGATCTCATAATCTCCAGGATTCTGAAAATTTATGATAATAATTTATTTCTATTTTCATCCCTTGTGCTGAATACCAGTAGTCTTTTAGTCAGGAAACATTTCTTTCAGTTGTGGGAATGTTCTCAAAAAACTTTTGGGATGGTTTTCTTCACTTTTCTTTCCTCCTCCTCCTGTTCCTCTTCCTCTGCACCTTTTCCTTCTCCTCCTCCTTCTTTCCCCTTTGTATTTTTCTTTTTTCTTATCTTTACCTTTACATAACTTCCTCTTTTGGGATATTGAACTTCCTAGATTGCTGGAGTTTATGTACTCTCTTCCCTCCTGTTTTTATTCTGTATTTGTTCCATTTTCTGAGAGATCATCTCAAATTCATCTTCCATATTTTCAGTGTAATACGTGTATTTTAGTTTTTGAATTTTGTATTATTTTAAAATTCCAACAATTTTTAAAGAAAAGGCTAATCATCCTTCTCTGCCCAAGTTGCATTGGGACCAGACCATTAGAAGTATGAAGGTGAACATAATGTCTTATTTTTTTACTTTGTTTGTTTGTTTGTTTTTTGTTCTTCTTCCGGTACCAGGAATTGAACTCATGACCTTGCTCTTGCCAGGCGGGCGTTGTGCCGCTGAGCTAAATCCCCAGCCCTATCTTTTTACTTATTGATACATATTTGTAGTACATGCATTTTACAATCATCTTGGAGAGTAGGTACATGCATACAACACAACTTGCTTCCTTTTTAAAAAAATCCCTATCCCTGTCTCTTCCCCTCCCTTCTTTTCTAATTCCTAGCTGTGCATTTGCATTCTTATTGATATTATTAATCTTAGCTCATGTTTATGCGCATTGAGGTTATTAGGTTCTGGCCCTTTGTATAATTTTGAGCACCATGCCCCCTGATAGTAAGCGCTGTTTACAGTGCTAAATGAAGAGCAGTAGGAAATGCAGTGAGATGAGAAGAGGGTGTTGGCTACTCCTGTGATGTTGGAAAGCCTCGGGTTTGTCCTGAGTTACACTGTGGGATACCTGACCCCGACAGGGAGAGGTGCATCCCGGTGGTGAACTTCTTTACACAAAGCTGCCTTGGTGTTAGGAACCTCCCTCAAAGCTGCTACCCTTTATCTTCCTGACATTCTTCTTTCTGTTTATGCACCACATTGGTTGCCAGAGTCTTTTCATTTTGCTTCTGTATTAACCTTCGATTCCAACCTGTCCTCTACATATCCCTGTCCTTATTCAGACCTTTCACTGCACTTGTTTCCTAGAAGCTTCTTATTCTCAGAATAAGCTCTAGCTGGCTCTGTTGTCTTAATTCTAACTTCTTATACTTTGCTTTTATATTAATTTTTATGTTGCTATCATGTTGCAGAATTATCACCAGTGGCTCATTGTCCACTGAATTACTAACGTGGTCTCAGGGAGGGTTCAAGGATTTACCATCCTGTATCCCTCCACATAGACAAAACTGACTACAGTTCGCCTCTGAGTATTTCCTTCCCACTACTTGCTTTTGGTCTTACTGTTGTTTCTATCCAGATGACTCCTCCTCACTTCTGCTTAGTGAATTTGTATTTCTCCTTTAGGATGCATCGCAGGGGGTCAACCTGATTCCCTTAAACAAGTTTCATCTTCTGCAGAAATGTGACAAGATTTTGTAACACTCGGTACTTGTCACATTCTGCCTTTTATTATAGTTATTTCTGTCCACATTTTTGCCTATCCTTTAGTCCAAGGACCACATCTCATTTGCTCTGGCATCTTTAGTGAGCATTGCTTCTTACACGTGCTAATTACTTTCCTTGACTTCATTGACTTGGAAAAGCCAGGTGGAGGGCCACAAAAATGGATCACATGAAGATTGATTCATCCAAGTAATATTTATGTTGGGTCTGGTTTCTTTGTTATATTTTGTTACAGAAAATAAATAATGCCATGATTTATTAATCCTTTGAATTTATGACAAAGAAACTAATGGAAAATGTGTTCACAGGCTGCACCAATATGTTGATTTATTGAGATAACAATCAGAAAAAGTTGTTCTCTCTAGGACAAAAAGGAGAAGGGGGGGAAAGACCCAACACTGTAATTCTAATGTAAGTAAATTTTGCATGAAGGAATATAGGAAGATATTTTATCACCAAAATAATGGCAAGTCAGAAGAAAAGTTATAGTACGTGGTATGTAATTAGAATACTTTTTATATCGACACAAATGTGCAGTCTTTCTAAAGAGGTTTTCTTGGTTGGTTTCACTTCAGATGGTTGTAGATTGTTATCTGCCTTGTGTGCACTTAGAATATTGACATCCCTGTTAAGATTTCAAAAGTCAATCCAATAACTCCCCAAATTGTGTTAATATTGGCTGTATTCTTTGAAAGAAATTAGCATCCATTTTTTGAAGGGTGGTTTACATGCAGGTGGTGGTAATGGCTCTTGAAGTAATCAGGATGCTTAATATTCAGGCAGAAAAAACCCCACTGATGATCCTCATCCCACTCCCATGTCAAGGACTGAAAACCCTGAGAAGAATTAGAATCATATATGGATTGAGACTCTTTAAAAAAAATTATAGTGTTGATGTCCTTGCAAAAATGTTTTCCTAAGTCCCTTGAGTTTAAGGTAGTGTTTTAGACTTGTAGAAAAAAGTTAGCCTTGGTAAGTCAAGGGTAACTGGTTTCTGAAGAGGCTTCAGTTCTTAAAGAACATTTGAAGCCTTCCTTTAAATATTTTTATGATAGTGTCATCTGTTTTTGATATATTGACTGATGCCTTCTGATGGTTCATTGTTTTTGTATATACACATGTTCATGTTATACTTAAATGTAGTATATTTATATACATATTTATATTTTTTGCAGTGAATCCAACTTCTTTTCACTTGATCTTAGCCAAAAGGCCGAGAAGTGATGCCAACTTATTTTCAACTATGAATAAACTGTACAGATGAGCCTGTAGTGCCTTTTTGTTTTTTTCAGAAATTGGATTTGCTGACCTTTCTCGAGAAAAAAACATGCTATGTTTGTCTTTACTCATCTCTTTATTCCTTTTTATTTTTCTGGCCCATGGGCTTTGTCTGCAGCATCTGCTTCTGCTTCCCCCAGCCCACTGAGTATAACACAGAGCGATGCGTGTTGGGTGTTGTTTTGTGTTTAAACAGCTGAACACCTGGTTGTTCATGTGCAGGTGCACAGAACTCTGGAAAGGGGGTTTAATCAAAGACAAACAAAAATAAGAACACAGGCAAGAAGCAGGTGAGGGGTTGGGTGTTGGGTTTAATGCTACTGTGCTCAAAAGCAAGGGACATGTGAATCCTTTACGTGTCTGAGACAGTACAAAGTGCTGGTCATTGTATTTGCTTTCAGAAAAGTAATTTCTCTGATTTAATGACTTTTGTATTTATCACCCTAAATGAGCCTTCTGTATCTTATTTAGCTATTGTCTTCAATTTGCAAGAATCACAAATAATTTTACCCAGATGGTACCCAAAGTGATCACTTTGCATTGTTCTGTAAATCAACTCTAATATGCTATATATCAAATAAATGCTCTATTCAGTGCCATCACAAGAGTTTAGAAGGACAGGTGAAATAAATTTTGCAAAACTTATGCCCATGTGTTTATTTTCTCTAAATAATTAAGACTCATTACTTTTTAAAACAATAACTGGCCAAAATAGAACTGATACAGTAGTAAGTATTAACTGAGTGTGTACAACATGTTCAGAATCTTCTTGGGAAAGAAGGAAAAATAAGCATTATAGGATCACGGAGAGGCAAATTTTGACAGAGAGTGGTCAGTGCCATCCTTTTGGGTAGTCAGTGATAAACTAGGAACCTGCTAGCTTGATCTGTTGTCTCAGATACTTTTCATAAGCAAGAGTAGAACAGAGTTTCTTTATACTTTTTAGAACTGGAGCTCAGTGTGCATTTGTTGAGAGATGGCTCATTTCGATCTTGTAGCCTCCATGGCAAATACCTCTGTATGTGCGTATTTCCTTGACTCGTCCTGCTCTCCTGTTAGACACTTAGATACACTGCATACGGCACATGTTCATCTTGTGGTGGTGAAGTTTTGACATCAAAGGCAAAGCAACCCTTGAAATCCATCTCCATCAGCCCACTACAGCAGCTTCTCTCTGCCGCAGTGATGAAAGCTAGAGATAACAGGGGCATTCCCACCGCTGCACGCTCTTGCGGGCAGCTGACAGTTAACACAGGTGGGCGTAAGGGGCTGCCCACCTTTTGAAGGCTGTCTGCCATCTCTCTGGGATTAGTCCTCTGCGCTGAGTCACTGAGCTGCTTCTGAGAAGGAACCAGGTGGTGAAAACCTGTTCGGCTTTTCAGAAAGTCAGAAGTAGCTGTCAAAATCTTACTGCTGTTCAAAGGTTGCCAAGCAAGGTAGTGAGTCTGCTGTGCATGGCCATTTAAGGGGCCGCCTTGATTGCCCATCAGCAACCCAAGGCCAAATTAGATTGCTGAACCCTTGTCTTCTCTACCTCCTCCCACGGACTAAATGGGAGGGTGGCTGGGTCTCTTGAACATGGGAGTGCACAGCCTAGGAAGAAAAGTGGGTGTTAAATGAGTCTGCCATTCACCAAGCAAACATCATTTTGTTTAAATTACACTGTGCTGCTTTATCTTGACCTGCAACCAAATGGAACTCATTGTAATACATTATCACATACAAGATAGTTGGCTCATTAATAAAACCCCAGGAAAGAGACAGGGGTAAACAATAAAAACTCCCACACATTAGCACCATAATGCTTTACAATATTTTCTTTTCTTTTCATCAAAATTCTCCATGTAATTAAATCCCAAGTAAGTCTGCAAACAAATCCTTCGTGTCTTTTTATTGTACATCCTTGTTTTTTTTTTTTTTAAAAAGAATTAGTTCCCCTTCATACTGCTAGGCAGCAGCTAAGCACAAATTCCTGGTTTCCTTACAGCCAATAAACTTATCGAACACTGAAGATATGCCAGTCACTGGCCAGTAAGAGTTATAGCAGTGGAGACCTTATGCATATCAGGTGGCTGGGATTAACAGCAATCTGAGTGAAAGGAAAGAAATCATTTGGATGGTAAGCAAAAGCCTCATTGAGGAGGTTACAATAAATTGAGAATGGAATGTTAGGATGAAGACAGAGCTCCAATGTCCTGGTAAAAGAATGTTCCTGGTTGAGACAATAGTTAAAGACTCCAAAGTGGGAAGAAGTTTTGTGGCCAGAGGGACATGAGGAAGACCTGAGTGTCTGGCGTGGAGTATGGGAAGGCAAAGGTTGCTGGAAACAAGGTCGTACACATGGGTGGGAGGGTCCTGAGGCTGTACAACCATGGTAAGGAGCTGAATTCTAATCTCAGTGCTGTGGAAAGCCATTCAGTTGTTTGTTAAACATTTGATATGTTTGTATTTTAAGAGACCAACTTGCTGGATGGGATTGAGATAGGATCTAGAGAAGAAGCAGGGAGACCCACTTAGCTGCTATCATTGCAGCATTCTATTGCTAGGTGACAGTGTGACGTGGAGGTGGAGGGAAGCGGACAGATTCAAAACTTGTGCTGGAGAAGGAGTTGATGAAAGTGTAGTGAGGACTAGATACGAGGAGGGGAAATAGATGAAAAAAGTTAGCTTTTCTCCCAATCTCCAGGGTTTAAGGCTGGGGTGAAGAAAATTGTGTTGGCAGGGCTCTGTTTGGGACTTCCAAAAGTGACACTGTATCCTACTGTATAAGGTTTCATTCTTTATTAAATGTTATACTCCCTGATACTTCCAGGCATTGTTTTGCCCCCTTCAAGTTAAAAACTCATGGATTATTTTTAATAATCCTATCACATTGCAGTTTGACCTTAGTCTCTCAGCACCTTACAGAATCCAACTCACGACCTCATGCTTGCCAGGCAGGCACTGTGCCATCGAGCTATATCCCCAGCCCCTTACAGAGATTCTTAAACTAGTCATCTAAATATCGTTGGTGCCTATGGTACCTAATGTAAATATGGAGATAACCTAATAAGGGTGGAATTGAATAGGAATGTAGGACAGTGGTACTCAATAGGGTCTGCAGTCATGTGTGGTTCTCTGATCTATTTGTCACAAATCATTTGTTCCTGGTTCATTTAAAGGTAAGTTTGGAAATGAAGAGTAATCAATTAGATGCTTCTGTAAAAATTCAAAATTGCACTGGGGATATAGCTCAGCAGCACATGTGCCTGCCTGAAAGCACAAGGTCCTGAGTTCAATTCCCAGTATAAAAAAAAATTCAAAATTGCTTTGATGCTAAGCTGCATTTTATTTCTCTAGTAATTTACTTTTATTTTATTCAATAAAATATCAATTTGAGATGGACCAGAAGTTCAAAACAAAACAAAAGTTAATATCACACCAAATATTTTGTGAAGCATCGATTGAGGACAATACCTAAAGTCCTTCTTTTCTAAGTGAGAGTATCTGGTGGCATCCCATCCCATTACAGGTTAAATGAATTTGGAGAAATGGGGATGGATCCTGCACTTTCCGTTTTTGGCTTGTTCCAATCATAAATGGGTCGTGGTGAGCCTGGGACTCTCCAAATGTGTGCATACTCTGTGACTATCTGAAAAGTGGAAGCAAGAATTGGGTGGAAGTTTTCCACAAGTCCCCGTCATTGGAGAAGATACAATTGAGATTTAACTGGAAATAGAAAAAAAATTCATGTGTGAAGAGGATCAATTTTATCTATGTGTCTTTCTTGGAATGTTCTGGAAATCACTCCAAATGCAGCATTTGGTTGTTTTTCTGGTTCAAGGAGCCATAAAATTTGTAGTTGAAAAATGCATGCAAGAGTCTTTTATTCTATCCTCTCATTTTACAAATGAAGTAACTGATATTCTAAAAATACACTTTGAGACAAAATCCCCACAGAATCCAGAAATTTAGGATAAAGGGCACTTGCTGATCTTTTCCATTACAAATTAGTTGAGGTCATGGGTGTCCTCAATGGGGGAGGGTCCACAATGCCCATTTGTTAGTATTGTGACTTTGTTCAACTTCTTTCTTCACAAATCTGCATTTCTGTGAAAGTGGAGCTTGCAAACCCATTTTTAGCATCTTGTTTTGACTTAAACCTGTTTCACTGTAAAGCTAACCTGGAAAAATACAATTGCTTGTCATAACCGCTCTCCTCAGTTTGAACATCTGCCATTGGAAAAATTTGCCAAGAAAGCTTCATGCAGTGCCTTTCATGAGGAAACCAAAAGACAAGTGTGATTGGTCTACCTCTTTCTCTTTATCCACTTCCAGTAGGATTTCATGAGGATTTAGTTGTTTTATTGAGAGTTTCTGAAGCTATGTGAATAAGAGGGGTGAGTTTTAGGGGCAAGAAGAGCAGAATTTGAGCTCAACACATGCTAGCTGAGTGATTGCATATGTGATATAACTTCTACGGGCTTAAATGTACTCATCTTCCAAGTAAAGGTAGGAGGGAGCATTTCTTCATATGTTGTGTGAGAGTTACAAAGAAAGAGAGGTATACACTTAGCATTATGCCTGGCATAAAATAAGCTGTTGGGCTATTGTAGGCAGCTGTCATCTGTAATGAGGTGAAGTGGGTAACAGATGCAAGGATCGGGTGACAAGAGAGGTGGCCCAGTCAAGTCTAGTATAAGGATCACCTCACTCAGATAGCAATAAAAGCTGCAAAGTTTACTAGATACTGAGTGGTGTAAGGGGATGCCCCGCAGGTGGGAGTTGCTGGTCTGCCAGCATCAAGATTTACTGTAACTTCTGTCTACATATGATGTTGGAAGTTGTGACACAACTCTTCCAGACCATCTGAGAAGGAAGCCCAGTCTCCCAGGCTTTGGGTCTCAGTCCCAGGGGTTCATTTGTGAGAAAGAGGGAGGTCGGTATCTTGAGAAAGTCATGTGTAGCACAGGACATGGAGCAAAAGAGTTGAAAACAGCAAGCATCTCTCCAGAAGTGAGTTAGAAATCTAGGCAGAGGCTAGGACATTTGCTAGCAAAGAGGAAGTTGAGTGTCAAAGAGATCAGAAGTCAACACCAGAATCTGCATCTGATCTGAGGCCCTTAGTTTCTTAGCTGTGTGGCACAGAAGGTCATGATCCATCCAAAACAGCTAGCAGGACACGTCAACGTTCATCAGCATGGTGCTCTCCACGTGTTGTTCTTGTACGTTATAAGCTGAGTCAATCCTACCTTGTAGGACTGTTGTATGAATGACAGAAAATACATAGCAAGTGTTCGGCATTGTGTGTGGCATGCACTAGATGGTAAACACATTAGTTACTGTTTTATTAGCCTGTTCTCCTTCCTCAGGGTTACAAAGATGGGGTTGTTCAGAAACAGACACGCATGACAGTCCCCTGAAAATCCCAGTGATGGTTTACCTAGGCTAGTGTTTCTCAAGATGAACTCCTCAGACTGCTAATGACTTGAGATGTTTTAGCATAAAAAGCTTCTATCATCAAGGATTTGAAATACCTTCTGGAATTTAAAAATGCACATTAGAACATTAAAGGCTTTGGGAAGTCCTGTGATTTTTTTTTTGTTTAATATAGTATAGAACATTTCCCAAGCTCACAGTCTCTTTTCTATTTCCTTCCTCCCCCTGGGTGGCAAACCTATGGCATGTGTCCCCCAGTGGGCTGTTTGTTTTCACTGAAAGCTCTAAAGGGTCTGCCATCAGTAAGTCTAGTCCTTCCTTCCCCACTTCTTCCCCCACGTTCCTTCCTTTCTTCTTCTTCTGAGAACATCCTGAGATTTTACTGACTTTTACTGAGGAATACCAAGGGCTTTGGATGTCTAAGAAATCCAAGCCAGAGACTCACCTAATAAAATCCCTGCTGTTCTTCAATATATTTAAATGAAAACACAACTTTGCTGAGAGAATGGCAAGTCTTACTCTTTTCTTTGTCAATACTTGTGAAAAATACCTTTCCCTTGTATGGGTTAGCTACAACCTGACTGCATTTTCTGCAGTAGTGTCTCTCAAAATTTAAGGGACATGCAAATCATCTGGGGAACTTGTTACAACACAAACTGTGTTCCAGCAGGCCTGGGGTGGGGTCTGATATTATTCTAATGAGTTCCCTGGTGATGCTTGTCAGAAAATCAGACTCTCAGGCCTTAGATCTAGATCTACTAAGTCAAATATACAGGTTAATGAACCCCTATAGTGACTCCTATCTGTGTGAAGTGTGAGAAGCCCTGCTTAGATCAGGGGTCTCTGTATCAGCTCTTTTGACATTTTGGGGCTGGTTATGTGGTTTTCTTGTACACTTAGCAGCATTTCTGTTTTCTATTCCCTTCCAAATGTGGTAATCAATGAAGTCTTTAAAAATTGCTAAGTATACTCTGGGAGGTAAAAATGACACCTGTTGAGAACCATGGGTCTTAAAGCCCTCAAACTCCTCTTTCTGTTACTGGGCCACTCTGAGATATTTTAAATGAGATAATCAAGTGATGGTTGACTATCCTTATCCTGTTCATCTGGGGAGATTTTCACCTTATGACTCACTAGATTTGGGGAGAATCTTAGGAACCTGAATTAAAAAAAAATAAACATAATAGTATCAATTCATGCCATGCCTGTTTTAGGAGCTTCAGTCTCTTATATCTTGTGAAATCTTGTAAGGAAGGTACAGGTATTATTTCTGTTTTACAGATGAGAAAATTGAGCCCTGGAGTACCTTTGTAAGATTATAGAGAAAGTACTGGAAGCTGGGGTAGGGCTGTGGTGTCCGCCCTCAGAGTCAGCCCTTGGAAGCAGTGTCCTGGTTTTGGTGGCCCTGAGTGTGGCTGGTATGGTGATCACTTAGCCCAAATCACAACCTGTTAATAGCTATCCATTTCACATGAGCTACTGTCATACTCAGAGCTGTACCTTAATGTTAAGATTACTGCAGTCTTCATTGCAAGTATAATAATATATATTGGGCCTTTAGGGCATTTTGACCCCATTCTCCCAGAAATCTAGTACAATCAGTTGATTTCTTTGGCCACTCCATTATCCACTTTCCCCAAAGCAAAGTTTTCTATCAAATAAAATCCCATATCCTAAGTTTCCAAATAAAATGGAGGCTATTGAAATAATATATACTTCCTGGTGATACTGTGAGTGAAAAAAAATCACTTAAAATATCTAGGGCTTAAATGATCAGAATTAGTGTTAATGACATCTTTAGACCAGTCTAGATAATTATCTCTTTTCTAAACCTCTTCTGGTACAGAATGATAATGTTAAAGCTTATGATTAATTGCAGTGGGGAATTGTGGGCCATATGCAAATAGGATGAAATTTGAAAGAGATTTACTGCACATTTTTTCACTTAGGTCCAAACACCCAGAGACACAAGTTCCTAGGAATAGTTTCTGGAATTACTTCCAGCTCCAGAGGTGCTAAAAATTAATAAAAGCTAGGAGAAATTAACATTTCCTGTATTTTAGATATTGTTAGTAAGTTCTTAAACTATCTCTCCAGCAACTTTATAGCTACTCTCATTACTGGTATCTTACAAATGAGAAAGTTGAGACACAGCATGGCTGTGTAAATGGCCCAAAGTCTCAAGGCTAGAACGTGGCAGAGCTGAGATTCCAATCCAGAATCTCTGGTTTCTGAGTCTTCTCTTACTGACATTTGTTTGGGATCCTACCAGTTTGCTCTGACTAGAACTTAATTAGAAATTTTATATAACTTGCATTAATTTAAAAAGTGTGAAACAAAAGATCATTTGTTTTATTTGCTTAAGCATCATTTGTTTCCCTGTAAAATCATTTGCTGCAGGCATCCCACTGA
This sequence comes from Chinchilla lanigera, assembly GCF_000276665.1. Lineage (NCBI taxonomy): Eukaryota > Metazoa > Chordata > Mammalia > Rodentia > Chinchillidae > Chinchilla > Chinchilla lanigera. The sequence goes on along the minus strand of NW_004955422.1, from coordinate 9,786,828 downwards.
GATTTGGGGAAGTGTATACCAACAGAGACCCTAAATCATGAAGGTATGGTGCAAAGGTAGGTGACAACTAGTGGCTCATGGATTCCTAATGCCACTCTCCTCATGTTCCTGTTGGAGGGATTCACTGGGGCTGCTCAAAGGAAATGGAAGAGGTTGTGGGAGTGCTGGAGTAGAGATCTGGGACGAGGGAGAGTTTTTCAGGTTCCACAGTTGTGACAGAGGCTGCAACCATCTACTGTCCCCACTCCACCCTGCCTGGCTCTCAGCAGAGGTCCCAGTCCTCTTCATGAAGGCAGACATCACAAGTGAGCACTTTTTCTTCGAGGGAATCCAGGTGAACGAACATGACTAGCAGTTCTTCCTTTGTACTACTCTGCCACTGTAAGAAAGATGAATGATCTTCTCTTCACCTGGATGGTTAAAATACATAGCTCCTAGCTTTATGGAAAGAAAGAGCACACCCTCCTCATTCTCTGCTTTCTCTTCTGAGGGATCAGAAGGCATTCTGGGCAAAGGTTCTGGGAATTGCAAAGACAAATGTTGGCAGTCTCAAAATAAACTCACTAGCTTGGTGTCCCAAGGTCCCCTATAGCCTGGGAGCTCTTTTGGTGTATAGTGTGATCTTTTTTAAAGGGAGTATTTCAAAACTCCTTTCAGTTGAAATATTTTGGAAACCCAGTCTTACGGAATTTCTATTTAAACCTGAAAAAAGAGATATGAAAATCAATTAACTTCATGCATGAAAAAAATCTTCCTATGCTTAATCTTCCTTTTCATAATTTCTTGATTATGTTTGGAAGTAAATTGCCTTGATTATACCTTGGATGGAAAGGAATGTTTTTTTAATTAATTTGAAACATGCTGTAGTGATGCTGATTTGTGCCATAAAATGATAAATTGAGTTGAAAGCAATATCTGTATGATAGGAACGAGCTTCAGTTAGAGTTTTTATTTTTGGCTAAGTAGTGGGCTCAGAGCTATTTTAAGGGAGAAATCAAAGAATTTGTGACTTATTTGAAAGTCAGGATGGGATTTATTGGTTTTTAGTTGCAAATAAAATTTATGAGATTATTTTGCCAGCCTCTCCTGTCTGTCTCCCTGGGTCTCTCTCCCTTCCAGTTCCCAAAGTCATAAACAGATATTGGCATTTACAAAACTAAAAACTGATACGTTTGAATGGCAGGGCAGGATGGAACAGCCTATGACAATACTGAGTGGATCTCCTTCACTGAAAAATTATTTGATTTAATTTTAACTCTCTTTCTAGCTGAAGAAATTTTGCAGGGAGGCTAAATAACCTAGTCAGGGTGACACTGTCGGTTCATATTTGAGCCTGGTTTCAAAGTCAGATCCCTTTGATTCTGGGTCTGTGCTCTTAATTGTTCAGGTGTGGCTTCCTTTGTGGCTCTGAGCAGTTTGGAAGGTTTCTTGTGTGGTTAGTGGGAAATGCAAAATGGTAAGGATGCCTGCTAGGTGGCCCACTTGGGAGTTTGAACATAGGCTTTGGCTACAGAGAGCCCCTTTTTATTTTCTTCATTAGTTATTTTAGCATGACCTTGTTTGAATTTAGGGCTGGTGGAAGATTTAATGCAAACTGAAAAAACATCAGTGATTTTTATATCACTACTGCCATGCAAAAGCTTTACTTTGTCACGAAGCAGAAATCAATCAGTTGTGAGGGAAGCTGGTGGTAGAGAAAACTTTATTACATTAACCGATTTGATTGGAAGATAAGAGAGATTTTTCATCCCTAAAGAGTCATCTTTCTGGGAGGCTGATTTAGGAGCATTTTTTATAGGAGATGGGTGGTCGAAGACTGGGGTGAGCTGCTCACAAGTGGGTGTTTGGGCCCAAATGATGCACATCTAATCCTAATTGTTTAATCATGAGATGCTTTTCAATTCTCCTTATCTCAGGAACAAAGATCACTGTTCTATGTCTTCATGTCGCTGAGTGGTTTGACCATATGAAGTTCCTGACCTATTTATTACACAATAGACAAGCTGTGAGGAGGGATGGAGTAGCAGGAGGCCTTCTTGCTGAACACCATACTAAGGTTTGGGAAAAACCTGTACTCTGTCTGGCTGTCGTGAAAGACACACGTCGTGTGAAGTTAAACAGGGAATTGGGCATGAGATCTGGTCTTAGTGCTTGGCTTCATTAGTCATTAGTTACTGCCATAGCAATAAAATTATGCATGTGAAAGTATAGCAAGCATTTTCTAGGATTTTAAAGAGTGTATTTCTAGTAATTAAAAAACAAACAACACTCAGTGAGCAAATCTCTTTCTGTTTTGCTGATGGAAATACAACAGATAACAAGGGTGAGGTAGATTGGTGGCTTTGAGCTAGCATCATCAAAGAAACCTATATATCTGTCTTTTATCTCTTGACTACTCAAAGCTTTGGTGAGGTCCCGAACTTGTTTTTGCTCTTCTGCTCTACTTTTTTAACAGAAGAGCCATAGTTTGAAGTCTCCATCAGGGAGATTTATAGATTACAGGAGGGCCTGGAGACATGGGTATGAGATTAAACTAGATGTCTTCTGTCCTTCAGAACATGTAAAGATGTTAAACATCTTCCAATACCTGTAACTGATTAATGCATGACTTACATAATCCTCATTTCTCAGACAGAGAAACCAAAACATAGACTAGTTATGTTAAAGATTATCCAGAACTTTCCAGAGTTTTTCCTCTTTTCTGATACTTAATTCCTATCTGGTTTTATTTTAATCCAAGACATCTACATAGCATTCAGATGGATTTAATTATCATTTAAATTCCATAGCTATCACACACCTAATATGAATATATGTGGGGTGTATTCAATACAAAAAATTTGGAACACATAAAATGGGACAAAGGAAAAGTTTTATTATTGAATGAGCATTCAACCAGAATGTGATATCTCAGGAATTTAGCTAAGCAATAGCAAAGACACAAGGAAGTGTCAGTCTTTTTCTAATGCCAAGCAGATACTATCCATGAAGAACCTGTTCTCAGGACAAACAGTAACTTGTCCTCAAATAAAACAACTTGATAGCAGTCATGTGTTACAGATGGCTAAGTTCATTTAGAAATTGGGGTTAACATCTCCCTTTGACAATTGCCTTTGGCCAAAGGAAAAATAAAATTATACCTTTATGACTGGTGATAGATTTGCAGTTTTGTTCTAGGGATGGACAAAAGTGAGGCTCCTACCCTCTGGCAAACTACCTCCCTTGATGATTACATTTCCAAGGACAGGCTCCCAGGGTCTGGAGGAACCATTCCCAGCTTTAAAACTTTCAGGAGGCTTACTCGATTTTTAAGTAGATTTATGTGCATTTCATAGAGGCAGAGAAAGAGTTTAAAACTACTAGTTTTCCAAAGTATTCGTGTAGTGAAAAGGGAGTGGGAGAAGGCCTCTTTCCCTTTTCTTTCCACCAAGAGAATTCTATTCATTTTATTATTACTATTATTATTTATTTTTTTAGTCCTGGTTTGCACTTACCTCTATGCCAACAGTATCAGCACAGTCTTGGAACTTAGAGGTGCAACTTCTCAGATCCCAGCCCAGACGTGTTCAAGAGGACACTCTGGGTGGGGCAGCAATCTGTGTTTCAAGAATCTCCCCATGTGACGCTCATGCTCCCAAAAGTTTGAGCATCCTGGTAGGGCACTGTGGACTGCAGCCCATGTGAAAAGCATCTGGGGAGAGCAAAGGATTTTACTGTGCTTGAATTGATAATTATCTGCAGTTTTGCATTAGGTGGGCAATCATAGGCTCTGTAACATGTGTTACCCTCAATTAGTTGGCAAGAAATTAAGATATCTGACATAAAGATATTAGATAACCTCTGTTTAGCTAAAGATAGTAAAATCTTAATGAATTGCATAATAGAGAGGAACATAAGCAAAAAGCATGCATATATACAAACACAAAGTTTGTGTTCATTTGTCTCCAGTGTGCATTTTCTAATAATATATGAAGAGTTGCCTGATTTCTTTTTGGCAAATCATGAAACACCCCCAATTAAGCAAAGCCATAAAAGCCAAATGCAAGAGAAATGAGACAGTTGTACACTTTTCTCCTGCAGGATGCTTCTTAGGTTACCTGGTCTTCCACTGGGCTCCAACTCTATACTTTTTTAGTGTTTCTCGATTTTGTGTGCAAATAATTTCCTGGGTTCATCTCTCTCTCTCTCTCTCTCTCTCTGTCTCTACCTCCATGTCCACTTCCCCTTCCCTTCCCTCCCCCTCTTTTTCCCTCCCCCTCCCCTCCCGTTTCTCTTCCCCTTCCCTCTCCCCCTCCTCCTCCCCCTATCTCTATCTCTATCTCTATCTCTATCTCTATCTCTATCATCTCTATCTCTATCCCCCAAAATCAAGAGACACAGAGGAGCAGCAGGGGAGGAGGAAACAGTGGATTCTCCAGGTCTGGGAGTTCATGTGCTTTGAGTTGATGCTCCCATTCCTTGCAGGGGCTGGAGTGTTCTATGAGTCCGGAGGAGGAGAGCTGCAGAATCTGTTCCCTGTTCCAGGCATAGCAAATGGGCAGTTTATTTGGAGCAATTTGGAACTTTCTCACTTGAGCTTGCCCTGAGAAAACTGTTGTTACACCACAGATTTGACCCATATATCATGGTTTGTATCTAGATGTCCCCCTCAAATCCTTGGGCACTCACAGGATTCGGGGAGGTGACCAGGTCATGAGTATATGATTCTCATCAATGGATTAGTCCACTGACGGGTTCATAGCTGGGTGCAGTGTTGAGAAATGAAGCCTGGTGGGAAGACATGGATCTCTGTGGGGATGGCCTGAAAATAACATATCCCTCCTTCCCCCTTGATCACTTGCTGCTTCCTGCCTGCCTTGCCATGAGCTCCCTATCTTCTCTGATGGCCCTCTGCCATGCTGCCCTGCCTAAGGAACTAAGACATTATACCTGAAAAGCTCCTAATAAATTGGGTCCCTGTCTTAGTCACTTTCTCGTCACTGAGACACAATATCAGACACCTACCATTTAAGGGAGGGGGGCTTTATTTTGGCTCTCACTTTTAGTCCATGGTTGGCCAGCTCCAAGGCAGAAAAGGCCTGATGGAAGAGTCTTGTAGAGTAAGGCAGTTCACATTATAGTGGTCAGGAATCAGGGATAGAAGGAGGAAACAGGAAGAGCTATATCCTCCAAGGTCACACCCCCAGTGACCCTGCTCTTCCTGCCAGACCCTACACCCTAACAGCAAGTCAGCTATAGTGCCCCCATAATTCAATTGTCTTCCAAAACCCCCTCCTGTGCATCCATGAGGGCTTTAGGGGACAGTCCTTATCCAAGCCATGGCATCCCCTTAGCTCTGGAGAAGGACATCATTTGTGATGCAAACAAACCTTCCTCTGGAACTCTGCCTGATACCAAGCTGGTGGAGTTATATCTTGGGAGTGCCCTATGTTTGTGGTGCACTCTTTCTGATGTGTTCTGGGTCCTAGACTCATCTTTGGTCCTTGTCCTTCCCTATGCAGATGTGCTGCACAGCCAGAAGGGCCTAGAAGCTGGACTAGGAAAGTGTGAGTAGCTGTGGTATGATGCCTAGTCATGGGGAAAATAATCATGGGGGAATGTAAAGGAATCCTAACCCAGTAGTGGAGGCTGGAAAAGAGGAGCTTGGTAGAGTCAACATCAAGATCACCTGGAGCAACTCCTGCAAAAGAAAGACTAGCTTTTCTAGATCTGCATGCTGAGGAGAGTGCTGTTACTGATCTTATCAAGGTATAAGATGAACACAGGTGCCTGAAGGCTCTCCAGAGCATGACGAATCACTGGGGCAGTATGCAAGTACTGAGAATGGGATAGGGAAGTCAGAGATACCAACAAGGGCCTCAAGAAAAACAACTCAGATTAGCACGTGAAGAAACTGTGCAGACTGACAAGAATGCCCGAGTGTAGGTAGAGGCCTTCCAGGCCAGCCTGCTAGAGTGGGTATGGCTCCCTTTTCTGGAGAAGGCCTCTAAGTGGAAGACGACAGTAAAAATGCAGGAATCTGTTTCAGAGTAGAAAATATGATGTGAAGTTGCAGGCCTGTGGCTTCCGTCCCCCTTCCTGTCTTCAAGCAGGAAGATACCCTATCTATTCTTTTTTTTCCCCCTGTTAATGGAAATGGAAATGATCTTTGGAAAACAAACACATGAAAAGTGAAACAACAAAAATTTAACCTATCTTTATACAATAAGTTTAGTGTAGGAAATTTTGATTTCTGAATGCTACACTTCCTGCTCTATTTGGCCTATTAAATGTTGATGCTAATCTTTAAAAAAAAAAAAAAGGGAAAAGAAAATGCATAATCCAGGAAAACATGGGCAACATTTAGTTCTATGTCCTTTGAGTTTCTGTTTAAGATGACTTAATATCTACAATTCCCTTAAGGAGTCTTTTTTTTTTTTTTTTTCCGGTACCGGGAACCGAACTCACAACCTTGTACTTGCCAGGCAGGCGCTGTGCCGCTGAGCTAAAACCCCAGCCCCTTCCTTAGCGAGTCTTAATGAAATTACAGCACACATGTGAAAATCATTTGAAGGCATCTTTTTCCTTAGCATCTACTTTCATATAGAGGACTGCGCAGGAACAAGACATTTTGCATAATATTTAATTAGTGGATATTTCCTTGGCAAAGCCTTGTGTGACCCGTGAAGTAATCAGAATAATTATAGGCACCAATGCCATATGCAAAACTGAGACCCAGTGGGTGGCCTCATCCACTCTGCTTATACCCCAGGGAATGGATGGTTCCCCACAATAGGCCTGAGTGCAGCCGCCAGTGTGTAGTGGTTGCTTGCTTTCTCTTTGCTTCAGTGCTTTTCTTAGTAGCAGCAAAGAGATTAAAAAAAGAATTAAGAACCTCACAGAGGACAGAACTTAGCAGAAGAGGAAGGGAAATGGGGAGTCAGTGGGCAGAGCACCTTCGGAACTACTGCTGGCTAGTGTTTATTGCCCTACATCACTATATCATTAGGGTTTACTAGAGAGACAGATAGAACACAAGATATACCAAGGGACAAGAAATTACAAGTTTAGCTTACAATGGTCAGCCACAGAGCTGGATGAGGAAGCGTGCAGAGGGTATCTGCGTGCTGGAGATTGAAGAGCCCAGCCCCAGGCCTGGGGCTCACTGCAGTGTCTGTGTAAGTCCATATCAGGAGCCTGATGGGTCTGCGACAGAATGCTGAAGAATCCATGAAGGCCGAAGAGTCTACACCAGAAGGCTGAAGAGACCCAGGTGGAAGCCGAAAAGTCTACACCAGAGGCCAGGAGATCATCAAGCTGAAGGCGAAGACTGGAACTCCTCGGAAGAACCAGCAGTCAGTCTTTTTCAAAATTATTTTTTATTGTGTGCAGGCTACCTGCCCTGCGGAGTGGGGAGGGTCCTCTAGACCCACACCCTCTGCATGCCTTCCTCTTGCACGGGCTCAGGATGAATACTAAGTAAGCACGCTGGCTCTGCTGAGTCACATAGTTAACCTTTTAAACCTTTTGAATTGACACAATGAGCAACATCCCACAGCGGCAGGGGCATGTCCTTCTCACCCCAAGATGTAGAACTGCTGAGTCACTTAGCCAAGCCTCTAGACTCCTCAAGTTGACACTATGTATCAACCATAACACTCCACCCCTTGTCAACTTGGCAACCAGACACATTTCTTTAAACCAGTTTCCAGAAACAAAGACATGCTTATAATTATGCCTAATATGTTATAGCTATCTTTCGTACAAACGTGAATGCACTAATTCCCTCACCAGAATAGAAGGTAAGTTTTTCTTGGGTAATGCTTATTTTTACAATTTGAACATTATAACACAGTTGAATAATCCTTAGGGACCAGTATTAAGTCTATTAACATAATATTACATTAGAACCATATTAGGGGAGAGATAGTACAATTATAATCCTCTTTTTTGTAGCTGGTCATGGGATTGTAGCTAGTATTTAGAACTACCCTTTCCCACTACCCATTTTGTATTTTTTGGCCTTCATCAAGCAACTCAGGGGATCTTGGTTTTTTTCCCTGGTAGAGTGAACCATACCTTTATTTTTGAAGGCTCTGGGCCGTTTGTCATTGTGCCTGTATTAGGTTGTTGTAGTTTCCCATTGATTTTAATAATGGGGCATGGTAATACTAAGAGGCAGACTAAGGGATCTCCTGCACTCCACATATGTAGTGGTTGATTGATTATGTCAACTTGAGAAGTTTAGAAGCATAACTAAACTTGGTTCAGCAATTCACCCAGCAATTCTACACCCTGGGGTGTAGAGGAGCCACCCTAGGGTGTAGAGGAGCCACCCTAGGGTGTAGAGGAGTCACCCTAGGGTGGATCATCACCTAGATACTATAAAAGGGAAATGAAGAAGGACTGAGGTACTTCCACTCCTTTTGGAGGAGCTCCAGTCTTCACCTTCAGCTTGGACTTGTCTCCTGGGCTTCTAGTGCAGACTCTTCGGCTTCCACCTTGGATCCTTCAGCCTTCCGTGGCAGACTCATCGGTCTCCTGGTACGGACTTGCACGGAACTCTGCAGTGAACTCCAGACCCTGGACTGATTCCTTCGGTCTTCAGTGTGCAGACACCCTCTGCACACTTCCCCATACAACTCTCTGGCTGACCGTTGTAAGCCAATCTTGTAATTTCTTATAATTTATATATCCTGTGTTATATCTGTTTCTCCAGTAAAACCCTGACTGATACAACATATATTCTTCCTTTCCCTATTGTGGAGTAGTAGTCCATTTTCCCCTTGACAGTCTGGGTCAATTACCCGCAACAACACTGTGACTCCCTTTCAGCTTGTTTCCTCAGAGGCATGAGGAGACCAACACGACCGGGGGAACTCTTAGCTTCCAGTTCAATGGTATCACTGTTGTGCTTTCTAGTGCAAGCTTTCCCTCCTCTGGAACTAAGACTTCTAAACCAGCAGAACATAAGGTTGTGGGGACAGGAAGCAAAAATTTTGCTAGTGGATCACTAGGAGTAATGGTGAGTGGTACCATCCCTACTTTGATGGTTCCCCACAATAGGCCTGAGTGTAGTAGTTGCTTGCTTTCTCTTTGCTTCAGTGCTTTTCTTAGAAGCAGCAAAGAGATGAAAAAAAATAAGAACCTCACAGAGGAGAGAATTTAGCAGAAGAGAAAGAGAAATCAGGAGTCAGTGGGCAGGGCGCCTTCGGAACTACTGCTGGCTGATGTGCTGATTGCCATTTATCACTCATCTGTGCAAGTCAGACCCTGCTCTTTATCTGTCGGCGCACGGTCCCTCTTCCCATTAGGTTTCTCAAGGCCACAGGCCATGTCTTATCTCTTCTGTGCTTCTTGTAACACTCATTCTGCCTCTGAGGATGTGGCGGCGGCTACTCCAAAGGATCTGCACAATTTAGCTGAAGAGCTGTGATAGTACACTGGGGTGAAATTCTGGAAATGTATTTTTGTTTTGCATTTCCTCCCCCACGGTCTTCTCTAGTTGCTTGCGGCGTGCCCCTACTGTTTAGGATGGTTAGAGAGGGCCGCGAAGGGAACTTTAATACTCCATCTGAGATATTCAAAGTGCTCTTTTCTGGTTCTGCCTCAAGTGAGAAGGATGATTGACAAGAGAGGAAAAATACAGTCTAAAGTCCTCTTGCTGCCCACTTTCTCTGACACAGTAGCAAGAGGCGAGCTCCAGTGGGTTAAAGCTGGAGGAGTTGCTCCCTGACTGGGACAGGAGGGTACAACACTTTATACCCAGACGGAATATCATTTGTGGAGCAAGCAGAAAATCCGGTCTACTGCTGGCGTGAGCAGACTGGAGGAAGGGAACAAGGAGCAGGGAGGTGAGGGAAATGTGAACACGGTTTTGCTCTCCTCTATTTTCTGGGTGTGATCCCTGGAGATGGGAGGCATGTGCACACACGCTTGGGGTTCTGGGTGTGGACTTGTTTCACAGTTGTCCTGGTAGCTTTCTGTAGGCGGCTTCATCTAAGTACCCTGGTCAGCATGGCCTGGTTAGGCCAAGGAGTCCTAGGCTTGACTTTCACAAATCTCTCTTAATTCCTGAGTGACTGAAAAGACCAAAATGTGCCTCATCTCTCCAGGGAACCTATAGAATGTTTTGCAAAGCCTGACAGGGGAAGTTGGCAGGAAGGGACAGCTTCAGTGGGCAAAGGAGCTGTGTTGCTGAGTACAGCAAGGCAGGCATCACTGGCCACGTGATCACTGTCCATTCTGTCAGCAAGACTGATGTAGGGCTGCTCTGACAGACTCTAAGTTACGCCAGCCGCAGACTGACTTTACAGGGGCCCAGCAATATGCCCAGGACATATGCTCATGGTTATGCCTCAACTGACTTCAAGTATTAGCCTGCTCTGAACCCTCCACAGCAGGGACCAGCCAGCATTTCAGGGACCCAGGTGGCTATCTCCCCTCTGCCCCTGCGAGGTCACATGAGGTCGCATGGCCACATCCTACTAGGCTCCAAAGGAATGTCTTAGGAGGAACAGGGCATAGGGAGCTTCAGCCCCTGACACACTGACCGTCTATCTAGCTCTTCCTGGCAGAGCTGCGGTGTCCACAAAGATTCTATCACTAGGTAAGACAAACATTTCTTTTTATTTGCTGCCACCAAGTAGACGAATGCCTGTGAGCAAGACCAGATCAATTACAGCAGAATAAAAAGGCTATCTGTTTTTGTACATCTTGAGTACAGTGTGAGTGAATATTGATCCAGCTATGGCGTGCAGGTTATGTTCACATTTCTTTAGGAATGAGCATTTCCTGGTCTTCCCTGTAAGCTCCCAAGTTAGATCCCAGCTGCCAAAGGCACCCAAGTGCTTCCCAAGTGGGAGGGAATGTGGGAGAACTCCTTCATGGAGGACCCAGAGGAATTGGCAGGGTGGCTGGACCAAGGATACTGGAGAGCAGATCGGCACAAACAAAAGTACTTGTCTCTTAGAAAATCTTCTGGCCTGCCAATGGTCAGCTCAGGTGTTCCGCTGTATATGAAGGGCCAAGTCCTCTGCAGGGATGGGAATAAGAGCCATTTGGAATTTAGCTTTTCAATCAGTAAATACTAAAGCTGTCATTCAAACCTTGGGAACAAAAGAATCTCCGCCTCCCACTGCAAATAATGTAGCCTCCCAGACACTAAATGTGTGTGTGTGTGTGTGTGTGTGTGTGTGTGTGTGTGTGTAGCTTTAAAATGTGATGTTTATTTTTTTCTGAGTGAAGTGTTTTTAGATTTAGAAATAGTGTAGACTTAGAGGACCTAGCCTGACCTTTCATGCAGTATGGACATTACTAAGATGGAGATAAAAATAAAAAATTGGGTGACCTGGTTTTTCTTTGGTGGCTATGAAATCCAGGTTTCAGTCTTTAAGTGCACACCAGCTGTTAGGTGAAGTTGTGTATTTGGCAACTGTCAGTGACTCTTACCATCAGAAGCCTGCTGGTTGGCAAGGGGAGGGTGCTCCCTTTTTATTCTTCTGTGTTACAAATTTGCATATCTTTTTGTGCACTATAACATTCATTCGCTCAATATCTTTATGAAGGGCAACATTGCACATTGATTCCATGTATAAAATAACAAGGCCTCAGGAATTTATTTGAAACCATGTGTGGTGGTGCACCCCTGTAATCCCAGCACTGGGGAGGCTGAGGCAGGAGCAGCAGCAGGAGTTTGAGGCCAGCCTGGGTTACACAGTGAGTTCAAGGCCAGCCTAGCTACTTACTGAGACCCTGTCTCAAAAACAAAACAAAACACAACACAACAAAAAACCAAACTTGATCTGACCTCCCCATACCCCGCTCCCCACCAGCTGATGGGCGAATAGGTTGGAATTCAACCCTGGATCTGGCTTAAAATCCACAGCCTCTGTACTACATTACACTGTTGCCGCATGGGAGGAGTGTAGAAGAATCTCATTCATTTATTTTTTTAAAATTAAACACCTGTCTTCCCCTTTTAGTTGGTAAAAGGCATACATGATAGCTGGGGCTGTGTCTGCTGCGTTTATCATCTTCTCCAAAACACATGACACAGAGGTTGATGCATAGTGCATGCACGGGTATCATTCACTCTCTGTGAGTAACCATTTGCAACAGGAACCCAGAGAGTTTGGGATGGTTCTTTGCAGATATGTAAGTTTATTGATATGTTTTTGAATCATTGAGAAAAACACCCCCCTCAAGTTATAAATGACTTGTGATATCTTCATTATCCACACTAATAACTCCTGTGCGATCAGTAAAGAGGTGGGGAATGCCAAAAAAAAAAAAACAAAAAACAAAAAAACAAAAAAACAGGCTTGAGGACTGTGACCATTGCTAGGATTTTTTTTTTTTTTAATTGTTAGAATTTTATGAAGTCTTCACTTTTTTTGTCCCTTAAAGACCAGTGAAAGATTTGGTTCTTAATGGTTAGACCAGGGCTTTGTAAAACCTAGAGAGTCAGACTGGGGGGACTGTAGATTTCTGAGCCAAACTGAAATGACCGGCAGCTGAGATTCAGAAACGGTACAGAGGCTGACCGAGCTGGAGTCATACAACAGCTGACAAGGAACGAGGAGATGGGGCGGGAAAAGAACGAAATGAATTGAATGTGGCGAATATACCAGTCCAGGATAACCTGATTCCCCAGTTACTACTGTGCCTTTTGACGAGCGCTTTGCATTCGTCTGGAAACAGGAAAGAGCCCTTCTCTACTAAAAGAATTCTAAACTGAAAACGCAAAGATTAAATATATAGCAAGGTCCCGGAAGAATTGCTCGTTTTAAAGGGTCGGATGTTATTTCTGCCTCCGTCATTTTCACCAGTAACCACACGGTGGCAGTGTTGTATCACTCCTCACAAGACCTTGGGCCGGGGCCTGACTCCAGGTAAATTCAACTGCTAAGCAATAAATTGGGAGATACGGGATCATGTTGGTTTAACCAGTGAACATTATACTTGTATTTGGTACCACTGATTGTGTTTTCCATGATAAAATATAGCATCCTCCGGGAAAAGTAATACATTTTCACCCCTTGTTAGAACATTCGTGTAATTCAAGCAAATAGCGAACATGGACAGCTTGAAGTTCAATCTTAAAAAAAGCTTGTTTTTCCCCAACACGAGACTCATTAGTGATCTTCCGTCCAGCCAACACCTGCTTGTGCAGAATATTTAATGTCACAACAAACCACCCACCAAAAAATAAGGAAAGTGAGTAAATCCCACAGCAACATCCTGTGGCCAAGGTTGGCTGGCAGCTAAAGCCTTACGACCTACCCTGGTGGCATCTCATGGAGGTGGCTTTATTTTCTAACATCAGTTTCTTTATAAAAATTAACTCTCACACACATCAGCAATACACTTATCCCAGCTATCCTTGTATATACATATAAATTTTGCAAAATGATTGCTCAGATAACCATTTTGGCATGTAAGATTGATCAAACAGTTACACATTAACAGTTCCTTTCAATAAACCAACAGATATTAGTAGTACAAGTATTGTTGAATTCCTACCATCTCGTATGGTGAAGCTCTGCATCATTTCCAATTTTTTTTTTATTGTTACTGTCTTTGATCAATCTTACATTCTTATGTCTGGTGGACCGAGCAACTTTGTTGAAGATAACGGTATGTAATGTAGCAACCATCGTTAATTCCTATTGCTCTGCTCTGAGGTCATGTATCTTTTTTTGTTTTGTTTTGTTTTTGTCTTCATTTGTTGTTTTGTTAATTTTTTTCTCTTTAAGATAAAAAAAGAAAAAAAAAGTAATTCTCCTCTGAGTAGGGAAATATTCTCATGCAAATGGCACTGGTGGGACGCTTCCGTCTTTATTAGGTGTCTATCTCTGAGGACCTGTTCCGAGTCGAGTTCTCTGGTTTCTTTTCATGTTTTGGGAGAAGACACTCAATGCAATTTGGTGGTGGAACGAATGTCCCAGAGCCTGACGTTTTCCCAAGTGCGCTGGGCTTACATGAAACACCTAACATTTTCCAGTGGTATTTAAAAGTGAGGTTACACGTGATAAAGTTGTTCTCTCTAGCTGTAGATGAGGTCCTTTCATGCAGGTGGCGGAGAGAAAGCATGCCACTTCGAGCCGTTGTCAAATTCAGGCAGCATCAGACTCACCTGCAGGACTTTGTCCAGCTTCTGCTCTGCAGGTCTGGCTGGGCCCTGAGAGTAGACCTTCTTAACAAATCCTGGATGATGGGAATCCTATTGACTCAGGGTACCCACTTTGAGACCTCTTCTAAATCCATTTCTCAAAGTACAGAAGACTGGCTGATTCTCATTAAAGTGCTCTACATAGAATGTGGAGAGATATTGACTCACTTCAATGAAAGCTTGCCTTAGGATCTCAAGATGAGAATTCAAATACCGGCCCCATAAATTAGAACTGGGATTCATGATGCTAGTGACTTAACCCACTACACCCTCAACTTGTTGTCTAGAAGATAGGATTGTCCTCAGGAACTCCAGAGCTTCAATCTAGGCTCTGGGGATTACTGTGTGACCTTGTGGGAATTACTTAGCCATTCAGAGTGATTCCTTATAGGTGAGAAGAAAGGTTATTATTTCGGAGTTGTTTTAAAAGTAAAATACTTTTAAAGGTGTCTCTTGTAGGATTTTCGGCTCCTTTCCTCCCTTTTAGTTTTTCAATTTATATACGTACCCAAAGTCACTTTATAAAATATAAAACACCAAAGATAGGTGAGTTAATATTTGACAGAGAAATTGCATTAAGAACAAGCCTTCCTGTATTCTTTTCAGACGATCTCTTTACATCGATCAGCTTAGTCAGCTTGTATAAATTGCCTGTTTTATTTCCATAATATCACAATTATTTGCCCGACATAATTGGATAGACCCATTTACATAATGAGTCCGGGCAACAGAAAGAAGCACAAATGATTTGAGGAATCTTTTCCTTCAGATTGGGAGGGTCACTTCTGCTGCACGTCTTAGCTCCCGTTGCGCATGCGTGCGTGTGTGCGTGCTTGTGCGTGTGCGTGGTTTGTGTTGGGCCCACTCAGGTCTTGCACATGCGAGGTAAGTGCTTTACCACTGAGCTATACCTGCCCCTTCCCTGTCCCTTTCCCCCTTCCCTCCTCCTTCTCCTTCCTCTTCCTGCAGTACTTGGGATTATACCAAAGGTCTTTGCGTGGGGTTACGTCCCCAGGCCTTTTTATTTTTAATTTTTTAATTTTTATTTTTTTTGGTACAGGGTTTTGGTAGGTTTCTCAGGCTGGGCTGAAACTTGCAGTCCTCCTGCCTTAGCGTTCTAGAGTTTACAGGAATTACAGGCAAGCACCCCTGGCTCTCTGTGCCATTTTAAAAGATACAAACAGCTAAGAACTGGATGGCCAGAGGCAGTTTAGCTTAGAGAATGGGGATTGGCTGGGTCCAGGTCCTAGGGGAAGCTGGTGACCAATAGAATTGATAAACTGTTTTCTACATTATGGAAAGTGTCTACCTGATGTCATTTTGACTTACTATAAAATGAAAAGCATTGGTCTTTTAACTGTTGGTTTGAAGCTATTAAAGACCTAATTATGTATGTCCTGGTAAGTAATTGTACTACCTCAGATTAGTCTTTCCCTTGGCTAAACCTCAGTGTCCTCATCTACAATGTGAAGTGTTTGTATAAGACCAGGCTTCTTACATAGTAGGCTGTAGGTAGGATCCAGGATTCACCCCAAACCCTAAATCCTGTGATCGTGCATTTTTATGGAGAAAGTACTGTGGCTCTTACCAGATTCTGCTAGGACTCTGTAGTTCTAAAAAGTGCACCTTTAGGTGATATTGAAACGCATATTGAAGTCTAACCTTGCATCTCTTCCAGGGAAGCTAAATAATAATCTCAGCTGGGTTTTCACTGAATGTGTAAAATAGATCACGTAGCTCTTTGGGGATTGTATACATATTGCTTAGGAGCCATATGATTAATGGAAATGAATCTTTCAAATATACTGATCGTTTAGAAAAAAGATCGATGGGCAAGGGAAGGATAAAGCCATAGGAGAATTTACTAGAAATAGGCAGCAGTAGCTTTGTGAAACGACCACCGTCAGAGACTGGGATTGATCAGATGTAAGGTGATGGATACCCAGTAACTCAATTTACATAAGATAGAGGGCTAAACAGGAACACCGGTGTGATTACTTACAATGAGAGAGACTGCCTGTGCCTGAATGGCTGCCTTTTCTAGGTCTTGATCTGAATTATTAATGAATAGATTGTTGAGTAGGGATTCAGAGCAAAAGGATACAGATAGCTTTGAGGAATATCTCCTTTGAGTCATCATGAAGTCCCAGTTTTCCGATATCATTGATTATGTTTCATGTAAAGAATCTGGTAGACTTGCTGTTTCCTCCTATTCAGTGTTGATTTATTTGTTTTATCTGTCGGTGGGCAGACTTTTCTCTCACTTCTTTGGGATATGATTCACTTTGCCCCCAGCTACCGCTTTAAAAAGCCAATTATTTTTGTTAGTGAAAATATTCTCAACCATCATTGTGTGAAAAGTCAGTTAAGGTGGAGAGATATGAAGCATGCTTTTCTATTCAGAATACCCCCTAGATTGTTAATCCATGTTGGAAGCCACTTCTCTAACTTCATATAGCACAATCATATACATCATTATTCTTGAGTTTCTTTTAACTATTTCAATGAAATGGATACTTTTGTTCAAATACACATTTTATCAATTGTTCTCATTGTAAGAGCTGTAGGTAGAAGAAGTCGTCTGTATCTATATCTGCAGATATAAAAAGTTCTAAGGGTCTCTTCTGTTTCCCATAAGAAGAGACTGATTGCTGTTCCTCTAGTAACTTGTAAGATGAGAAAATCTTTCACCAGTTTAGGGGTAATATTTACTTTGTGCTTCATACATAAATATAGTGAAATGATGAAGATTTCTTGCAAACCTTTGCCCACTTGAGCAGACATTTTATAAATGCAATCAGTCATTATCACAGAGTTCTAAATATTTTTGGAGAAAGAGAGAATGCTAAGTTTACTTCTGAGCAAGTTTATTGTATATAACGTTATGCATTTATTCAAAATAATCAACACATTTTCATTGTTCAAGATGATCTGCTTACCAGTTTTCACTCGGCTTATCTGTATTATGATTTTATTCATGAAAATTATTTATCTACAGCTTATCAGAACATACTGGATAAAACAAAGCCTAGCTGGAATTCATACTGCTTCGTTCTTGGGTTGTTAGCAATGCAAAGTCAGAGGTAGAAAATTTCTCAATTCTGCAAAACAGGATGCTAGATATAGTTCAACTCTTCAACCTCTTATTTCCATGTAATTATTCACAATTTTATCAAAGTCACACAGAAAGTGCAGATGTGAGACAGGCAATGCTTCCTTTTTCAGACCTTTGTTTTCCACTTGCCTGTTTTCCACTGTGGATGGGAGACCTACTCCAACTCCTCAGTCCTTGTTCCAGGTAATCTCTTTGAGCTCTCTGGAAACATCAGTGCTCTGGAAAATGGCTATTTTTTTTTTTTTTCAGTCTAAGGCATAAATAATTAACCATGGTTTCACATACGATTTATCCTATCATAGTTGCATTTTCACAGCAAAAAAAAATCGAAGGCATACATTTGTGGTTCTAGAATTTCAGGCCATAGGAAATGGATGGATTGGGTTTTGAGGTGGGGGCAGGGAGCCCGTGCACCCTCTCTCCAGCTCAGTTAGATTTGGTCTCTTTTCCAGCCCTGAACTCTCTGCCTTCGTTTCTAAGTGTGCAATTGACATAAATAACATAATGGTTACTGCCACTCCTTTGAGATCAAGCATGCATTAACCTGTGGGGTTGTTTTATAGTAATTAAGTGATAAAACCTCTCCGAGGTTGGCGTGTGTATCGAAGGATTTTGTCGTTGATTAGCAACAGAGTGAAGCTGAGGAGTTTAATCAGCCAGTGAAGTTTTTAGGTTCACGTTTACATCAGCTCCACCATTTGTATTCTGTGTTGAAGGAAGGAGGGGAAACTTCCATCCTCTGATGTGCCCAGGAGCTATTTTAGGTTTATGGAGAGTTGGAGAGGACTCCTTCTTACGTTTCTCAATATGAATACCAGGCTGTGCTTCAAGCTAACAGTACATAAGGGCTTGGCGTCAGCTGGGAAGGAGATGAGGACTAGCTCAGACCTGCCTTCCGGGGTGGAGCTTGGCTTTGTCCCTTGGCAGACACCGTTGAACGCTCTCAGTGTATGAACTCATGGGTCCTAGAGCGATAAAGGGGAAAGGATATGGTTATTTATTTAACCTATCCTGATACTGGGAAACGTATCCAACAGCATTACTGTAGTGGTATCAATTTTGTATAAAGAGGAACATCCTCTTCCCCTGTTTTTTTTTTCATTCATTTGTCACATATTTAATATAGCTTGTACTCTGTTCTATGGTACTGGGCTTGATACTAAGGAAATACTACGATTGATGAGAAACAGTTTTAGTCCTCAAGGAGATTATAATGAAATGAGAGATGGACTAGCAAAATATACATATCTATCAATCTATCTATCATCTATCTATCTATCTATCATTCATCTATCATCTCTATCTCTGTATCTCTGTCTCCATCTATCTCTGTCTCTATTATCTCTATCTGTGTCATCTCTATTACCTCTATCTCTGTCTGTCTCTATTTGTCTGTCTACCTAGCTATGTATCTATCTTGAGAGAGAGATGAAGGTAAATAGAGATGGTAAATTGATTATTTCTGGGAGAACCACAGAGGGCTTTTAGAGGAGGTGTTGGCTTGGACCTCAAAGAATGGTGGGAGTGAGCCAGGTGGAGGGATAGAAGCCTGCGATATTCCAGATGGAAGGAAGAGACCAATACATGGAAGCCCATGGAGCAGAACAGCAACGGCTTGTAGTTCTCTCTAGCTGGGGTGCAGCTACAGGCAAAGTAGGGTGCTAGGAGATGAGATGGAAAAGGTAGATGGAGGCCAAAAAATGGTAGATGAGCTCCCAAGCTGTGGGAAAAACTTTGGAAAATACCTTTAAGGTGTTAGGGACCCTTTAAATAATTGTTAGCTGGACAGAGTATGGTTTATAATCAACTTAAAGCTTTACAAAGGGCCTTATGTCAGCACTATGAACAGTGATTTGGAGAAAGAATCAATAGTGTGAGCCAATAGGGAGGCTGACGTCATAATCAAGGCAAGAGATGAGGGATCCAGTCTCAGAAAGTTTCAGTGAATGTGGAGGGGACAACTTCAGGAGATGACGTGTACAGTTGACCTGTTGTACTGATAGCTGTACATGGTGCGGAGAATCATGGCAGAAAAAGTAAGGGAAAAATTTTTAAAAGGAAGCATCATATTTGGGTTATATAGGAATTTGTGGAAGTAAAGCCCGTATATTAAGTTTTTTTTGGTTTGTTTTTTTGGAGACAGGCTCTCGCTGTATAGTTCAGGCTGCCCTTGAGCTTACTATATAGCCCAAGCTGGCCTCATACTTGTGTCAGTCCTCTTGCCTCAACCTCCTGTGTGCTGGGATTACTGAATACACCAACATGCCTGGCTGTATTAAATATTTTGGAAGAGTTGCTTTCTTATCATCGAAATCCTACATCATTGCTATTTGGAACCATGTAACATGGTGTTGAAATACGCTTTCCTGCTATTCTGGATGGTGAGAAGATACAGATGATAAAATAGGATTCTTGATCTCAAGCAGCTTACAATTCATTTGAAAAAGCAGACTGGTAAAAATCAGCACAGCGGAGTATGGGATGCTATCACTCTAGTGTGGTAAATGGTAGAGGTGGGCTTCTGTCTAGTGAGCCGAGCTCTGTGATGTATGTGTGTAATCACTGGACTGTCACCCAGACTGTTGATAAAGACATAAGCCCATATATCCCTGGCTTATGTCTGTTTCTTCATCTCGGAAATTCTAAAGTAGGTCACACCAATGCTATGCTTGGTTTAGAACAGAGGAGAAGAAAGGATATTGCCCTGTTGTCTGTGAATCCAGATGAATGCAAACGAGTAGGGAGGAAAAGAATCAGGCGCTGAAGGATTCTGTGATGCCTGTCATTCTGGGTGGACTCTTGGAGGTGGATTCCATCTTGGTGAATCTAAAGGTGTTGTCACTGAACTGTGCCTTTGCTCATCAGCCTGCTCCCACAAGTCATGGGCAGCGGAAGCCAAGATGACAAAAGAGATTAGAGGCAACTGAGACTTCTCAGTGCCAGGGATCTGGAAGATCAAAGGAAAGGTGAGACTTATTTGAAAGTGCATAGCCTGTGCCCACTTCAGTGCTGAGTTTAAGACAGAATTGTTCTGCACATTCTTTTCTTTATTTTAGAAGGTAGAGCAGTGATTGTGTTGGAGGAACTCACCTTAATTGTGAACTGATGCCTTGCTTGAATGTTGAGATTACTGTCTGCATGGCTTTCTAAACCCTGGGTAACATTTCGTAGTAATTACCAGTACAACCAGTTGCTATAGTTACCTATTGTCTACGCCTCTAGAGGAGAAATATCTAGTGAGGCTAGTTAGCAAGAAAAATAGATGCTGAGGTCTGACAAGTAAGAGTGGGGCATGCATGAGAAGAATCCTTATCCGTGTAGTGACAAGTTTCAATGCATGTAGCCTAGTCACAGGAGTGGTTATCACAAATTTCTACCCTTTTTTCTATTTGAACACCATCCTTCACAGGAGTGAGCCCATGATCTCTATCCCTGTTTAAAATACTATACATGACTATGTTGGCATGGTAGTAAGTGCTTGAATCTGTGTGACCTCCATGTCCCTTGGAAATTGGAGCTGAAGTTTTTTCCAAGTTGTTTGAATAAATGACAAGAACTGTCCTATGTAGGTTTGGGAGGTTGGGACTATTTGCTACCCCTGGAATGAGAAGAAGAAAAAGCTTATTGGTGGAGGGAGAAGAAGCCCATTTGCAGAGAGAGAAATGTGTGTTAGATTTTTCAATTCCTGATTCTTGTACCTTTCAGAGGCAGAAATGGTTGTATTCCCATCTTAGAGCTTTCTCTTTACCTTGTTCATCAATGCCATTATTATTAAATTTTAAGTCCTCACTGGCATTGTGACCTGTTTATGAAACCTATATTCTACTCCAGTATAGGTTTTCTTCAAAACCACTAATATGGCCTGAATCGTGTCTTGCCTAAATTCATATGCTGAAGTCCTAACTCTCAGCACCTTGGAATGTCAGCCTATTTGGATATTGGGCCTTTGAAGAGATAATTAAGCTCAAGGGGTGTCACTCTGGATGGTGAGGGCTCATTCAATAAAATGGGGTCTTTGTAAGAAGAATTGTTAAGGACAGAGCTTGTGTAGTGAAGACGAGGTGAAGACATGGGGAAAAAACCCCTACACAAGTCAAGAGAGGGGCTTCAGAGGAAACCAACCATGACAATACTTGAATTCAAACTTCTTCCCTCTAGAATTATGAGAAAATAAATTTGTACGATTTAAGCCAGCCAATCTGAGTACTTTATTATGGCAGCCCTGGTAAATGGATACACCTATCACCCAAGCCATGAAGTTATAATTTCTCCTCCTTCTGCCCCCACTGAAGAAAACTCAATAATGGAATAACTGCTTGTTCTTTTCTTAATGGTAATCTATAAAGACAAGAGCAAAAAGATCTTTTACTCTGGCTAAAAAGTAAGCCAATAATTGGCATTCAAGGACCCTGAAGGAATACGGCTCAAGAGAAATACATCTTCTTAATGCTCCTGTTTGGCTTAAATTAAAAGTGTTCAACTTTATATCTTCCTGAGGAAAGTTGCCTGCTATGCTTGGATTTTATGTGGGAAAATGATTGTTTTCTTACTAATTGGGATGAATGGGTACTCTTTCTTCAGTTCATTTAAACTAGGATAAAAATGAAGCGAGTCATTTTCTAGAAATTACAGGGACTTGCAAATCCTTCCGCTTGCCCTTGATTTCTGAGGTCAGTGTATATAAAGTCATTTTCATCAGTTATCACATTACACAATTAGGTAAAGAAAATTTTCCACGCCTTACTTTTAATCAGGACAAAGTGTTTAGAGAAATGCTGTTGAGATTTCACACAAAAGTTGAGAGGCGAGGTGAAGGCCAAGAGTGAATGGAAAAAGAAAAAGATGTTGATTTAACAGAACAACAGTGGCATTTAAAAGGTCACTATGCAAAGTCCAGGTGCAAAGGAAATTGGAAGAGTTCGTAGACTTAGATAACACATGCCCATGAAGCAGTCACTGAAGGGATTCTGGCATTGTGGCTGTGCTCAGGGCACTCCTTTTCCTTCAAAGTAGGAAAGAGAACTTTATGTGGGGGCATTTCCTGATGTTTTCACGTTCTTGTGAAGGAGAACTATTGGACACCATGAGAACAGACATGAGACATAATTTCAACTCTCATAGAGCTCTGAATATTTGGGATATTGTCTTCCTGGAGAATTATGTTGATATGAATTTTGACGCTATGTTCAGATTTGGTAGGAAGGTATATCTCTTATGAATGAATGAATTCATAATGTTGTCTGTGTGGAACACACAACAGAAAGAGTCACATATTAATGGCTCCTGGTATAAATGGGACCCACGGGAAGTTTCATTTGGCACAGGAAGTATCCTGAAAGAATCAGAGCTAGATTTCATATACTGGGGTACTTTGGTTCATGAACTTAATTCTTTCCATGATTCTGGCTATACGTAGAATTGGGTGAGAACCAAATCAAATTTTCCCGTAAGGTCAGCATTGAACCTAACCATTGAATTTGATTCAGTTCTTGTCCAGTTCGGTTTGTGACCAGAATTGAGATAAGAATTAAGTTCATGAACTGAGGCACCACTGTATTTTTAAAAATACCTACATTTTGAGATTCTCTTATAAATGCCAAGAGTACTGGGTATCCCTTCCTGACAACAGCAGGATGGAGCTGGGTAGTAGCTTAATATAAGCTTGCCTGCAGTGGACATTGATCCACTAAGGCTAATCCCAGACTAACTCTGCTTGCTCCGAGTTCAGAGTTTATAGGGCTGTAGATCCAGGAAGAGGTCAGAAGAGATCTCAAAACTTATCAAGTGGTGAAATTTTAAGACCATCCTAGCCTAGGAGGCAGAACAAAGAGTCCACAAATCTGGTAAAAGCAGGTATCTCTTAGCAGGATATAGGAGAACAAGGCCATGTGCCATAGTGTTCCCCAAAGACTTTTCTGCAGGGTTTGAGCAGCATGACGTCCTGGGAGGATTAAGGTGCTACCCCTATAAGCTAAATTCTGGTGGCGTCCTTGTTCTACTTGTGCTACTTCACCTTTAGTGGACTGGAAAGTAAGATATTTCCTCAAGCTATCAATTCACCTTTCAAAGGGAATCTTTATATAGAGTAAACCATTGCTTCGAAATCCCTGCTTGTCATCCTCACTGTTTTCATTATATATGTTAAACATGAGAATCCAAAATGAAACTCACCTCTCATCCCACCAGATTGGGTTCTTTCTGGTGTTTTAAACCAGGGAATAGTACCTGTCTCCATTCAGCTATGAAGCCATCCTGCTCATTATCTGTTTCTCACCTTACTTTTTATTCAGTGACCACAAAGCTCTGTAAATTTTGCCGTCAAATATCTGTTGGATCTGCCAGTTCCTTTCTGGTTCCATGGAGCACGTGATCCTCACTACCACTGCTTTTAGCCAGAGCGATGGCGAAGGCCCTAACTTGTTCACCCTCCTCTCCCGCCTATCCAGACTTTTCTTCACATGGCAGCCTTAGCATCTTTACAGAACCCAAACTGCTCTTACTTCCTCCCCGACTGCCACAGCTTCTGATCGCTCTTACAATTCACTCCCTGATGTTCTTTGCTCAAACTCCCATCACCACAGAAGCTTAGCATGAGCTCCTTCCACGTCACTTGCAAAGGTGTCGCTTTCCTTCTGCCTTAGCAAGCCCATCTTCATGGGACGGCAGCCAACTCCAATTTCTCCTGCTGCTTACCTGTCAGTGTCCATCTTTACTCACAATAGAAAGGATTAATTGTTTCGTGTTCTTGAAGTGAGTACTGACTACATGGCCCAGGACAAATTTGAGCATTTCTGTTCTTCCAGAAGCAAATTTTAAGGGGCTATAGTTCTATAAATTGTCTTAGGAGGATCGACCTCCTGCAAGTTTGTCATTTTTAGTTTTCTTGAGAGGTCAGAGGCTGACCCCTGAATAACCTTTCTGCACTGGTCAGTAGAAGTAGTTGACACAGGTATGATATCCCGTATGGTAGCCACTAGCTATGTATGGCTAATGAAATGTGTTAAGATAAATAAATTAAAATTTTAGTTTGCCAGGTGCAGTGGGTGTATTCCAAAAGCTCAATATGCACATGAGGTAGCAGCTGCCATATTGACGAGTGGGATGTTCTACTGGATAATCCTGTTGTAGACTTTCCCACAGCAGGGATCTTTGGTTGATGTAGGTGATGCACGTATAGTCACACAGGTTTTTTTTAAATTAAAAATAATCTCCTCCTATTTCAAGAAAGATGCTGTCATTTGCTTTCAATGAAACCACAAAGAAAGAAAGTGAATTCATGTGGCCTTGGAGGAAATAGGAAATAGGTCAAAACATGGAAGGCAGTTGAATTTAAAGAGGGTTTCCCCTCTGGGAGTTTTCAGGCTATAGAGTGAAGATGGCTGGGTTTAGTGGCTTTCCTCTTATTCGATGCTGACTCCCACACAGATACAGGTAGTACTGACACATGATCTATGACCACAGAAGAACCAAGTCTGGGGCCCTTTCCATTTTCCTGTAGGATCAAGTCAATTATGAAGGAGAAAAATGAATAGTCCTCTCACTGTGCATAGGGTGATAATGACACCTTTCTTAAATGCTCCTGTTTTCTCTTGCGACATTGCTGTCTGTGTTCCAGAGCATATTTTTTTTTTTTTTTGTAGGGTGACTTTATAGCCATGATCTCATTCTGTTGCTGTTTGCTTTTCCCTTAGTTTTCCTCTTTTTAATTTTAAAGAGAGTAGTAAAAGAAGAAGAAAAAGAACAATAGCAGCATACCAACATCACAAACATAAACAAAACAAAGCAAGAATATTAAAAGTGATACAGGTTTCAAAACAAAATGATAGGAATTAACAGGGGTTGTTATGTTACATATTGTTATCTTCTACTATGTTCCTTGATTACCAGATGTAAGAATGGAAGATTGTTCAAACCATTAAAGAGAATAAAAAACAATTATTAGATAAAACATTAGAAGTAATACAGAGTTTCACTAGACAAGATAGTAGGAATTCACCAGTGGTTGTTCCATTGCATATTGTTGCCTTCAAATCAGTTGCTCAGATTACCGGATACAAGCATGAAAAATTGGTCAGAATATAAAAAATTTTGAGCATTAATTGTTCCTTTCAATATACCATCGGGCATCAGCAGTGCAGTTATCCCAGTTATTCTTCTATATACATGTATATATCTATCTATATTTTGCCTTCCTTGTTTCTTTTTTCTTCTTTCCCTCATCCCAGTCATTCCTTCCTTTGAGCAAGTTTTTTCCCTTTCCTATCATCTATTGTATGTTTTGAGTTTTACTTATTCTTTCAGGTTCCTACACCAGGGAGGCAATATGATGTTCACACATGTAGGTCTGATTAGTTTCGCTTATGGATATGGTCTGTAGTTGTATCCATTATTTTCCTTCTGAGGCTGTAGAAAGTAGATGATTCTATTTTGGTGCCTGGTATTGGTAATGAATGAATCATTTTGTAGTTCAAGTGAATGATTGCTATTGTTCTCTTAAATAATAACAGAATAATAATAGCAAATGTTTGTTAAGAACTTACTATGTTCCAGCTTTTGTGCTGAGGACTACAGATGTTTGATCTCATTTCATGCTTTGGAAAATCTCTGAGGTGGCTTTCAGATGGTTAAGGGTATAGGCTCCCATTCTGACTGTAGCATTTATCTTGTCTCTCTGTATCCTAATGAAAGACAGTTCATGGCATTTATTTAATTTTTTGTTAGAGTTAAATAAATTATATGGAAACCACATAGAATAATAGTTTCATATGAAACACTTAATCATTTTACTTATTATTGCTATCTTTTTTTTTTTTACTGCTGTGCACACATGGGCTCCATAATCCTTACAGAGTTAAGTAACATTCCCAAAGCCAAATATTTGGCATATGGAAGGGCTAATCATTCTGATACCAAATGCTCATCCTTAACTCCAACTAAGTCCTTGCTAATGCATGACTATATTCAACTACATCAGTATAGTACCAAGTAAGACAGTATAAATGGAATGTGTTAGAAGTTATTAAGTCAACATGAGATTATTATTATCAGTATTATCAACAAAATGGACTATGTGTTGACTTTTCTTGTCTCAGAAAACAGCAGCTTTTTATTTTTATTTTCGAAGAAATAAATTCTCTTTCTGTAACTTCTTAAAAAGGGATGATTTCATGTCTGAGACTGACAGAGGTGTTGGATGATTTCCAAATTATTCTAAAATAACACTTTGCGATTGGTCCTGAGGAGCAGCAATCTAGCTTTTATAAATGTGAATGTGCCAATTAGTATTTCAAAACCAAACAGTTCTAGGCACTGATTGGTAATTATTGTCAACAAAGATTTTTTTGGTGCTCATGCTGCCAGAACCAGAACCACATACCAGACAAACAAAAATAATTGAGCTTTGGTCCCTACCTTTAAGTAGTGCGGAATTTGGTGGAGGAGAATCTGTGAGGTTTCATAAGGCATCTGGGGGAACTTCAGTTTATAGAAAAAACCGTATTTAATCTAAGTCTTGAAAGATGAGTAGACATTTTCTGAGAGTTGAAAAACCTTTCCAAATGGAAGGAGAACAAACAAGTCATGAGGGTCCAAAGTAGTATGTCTTGATCAGAAGATCAACTGTGTATGGCTAGCGTTAAGGACCAAGTTTCTGGAGATTGGAAGGTAGGTTGTTTGGGGAATTGTACCAAAAAGCTTAGACCCTATTTGAGACACTTGGAAGGTGCTAGGAAAGGAAGTAACTGTTGAGAAAGACAATTCTGCACTTGTGTGGAGGGTAGGTAGGGAGGAGGGGTGAATCTGGCATCAAGACTTTATAGAAGATTCCAGACAGCCCAAGTGAGGGAGAGAATGTGTTTGAGAGACATTTTAAAGAAACAATTGGCAGGTCTTAGTGACTGAAAATAAAGAGGTAGGGAAGAGGAAGATTCCCCCTTGACTTAGTGCTTACTCTATGCTAAGCTCTAAAGATGCAAAAGTAAAGAGTGGCTTCTGTGTGCAAGTAGCTTGATAGAAGCAAGAGCACCATAATAAATACAGACCACGCAGCAGCACGTATCAGTGATAGACAAGTGTGCAGATATAATGCATAGGAGGCTGCCGGGAATGATTCTAACAGTTTAACTCTGGGGATTTGGAGGATGTTGGCATCTCGGAATAAAAGGAAAAATGGAAGAGGCATCTGTTTCTAGAGGTATTTCATGTACTGGTTTTGATGTTCCGGCGGCAGTTGGAACTGAGGATAATGCTAGCTATTGTCAGGTGCAATCTAGCTCATCATGAATTTGCAAAAGTTACAAGAAAAACATTAATTGTCTTTTTTTTTTTTAAATCCCTGTTGGCACAATGTCTCTCCTTTTAAATGCTTTTGTTCTGATATAAAGAGAGAAGGAGAAGGTGAATCTGTAAAGGTCTCTTCACCTCCCACAGTCCTGACTTGGGTTTTGAAAGTAATTTCTACACTAATTATGAGGGTTCTTCCTATTCAGCCTGAAAACTTCTGGTTCAATTATTTTTGTAGAAACAGCACTGAATGCTAAACTTGTTGTTATTTGCAGGAGGTATCCTCAGAGGGTTTCCAGTCAGCATTGCCTTCTAAAGGTCAGATGACTGGTGCCTTTGCGGGGACCTCTACCTAACAGGGATCACAAGATAATTTATGGCAAGTGGAGATTTTTGCAAAATATCTCATGATTGTGTAGCTTCATAAAGGAAGCAAGTGCAAATATGTGACATGTAACTAACTACTTGGAAAGCAAGGTTTTTAAAAAAGCTAAAAATGTGTATAAATCAAAACTGGCATATAAACTATTCTATACACTCTTATTATTATTCCTCTGTTTTTAAATAGAAAATTTCTTGTAGGGAACTCAAAAAACTTGGCCAATACCGTCCCAGTTTCAACACGCATTTGGAGTCTGGAATATGCTAGTTTGCTAGAGAACAATTATTATCCTCAAGTTAGGGATCGAGGATGATACCTAAGAGTGGATTTTCTACATAATAGTGGGAGAGAAGCTTTGTACTTCACTCTACTCAGGAGAAAAGAGCAATAACTTAGAAATGAGCATAAGCAGATCCAGGACATCATGTTATACGAGCACAAAGAAGGCACGTGAGGACAGCCATATTAGCACAGAATGGTGGCTCACCCACTGAGCAGCAAAGTTTTGGGGACAGTTAGCCTTTTATTATGCGAATTCAAAATCCCCACGCTGTACTGTCACTTGTGTGGCAATGAGTGCTTGAATTCAATAAAAGCCACATTTGGGCTACAGTTCCCAGCCTGCCATTCCCATGTGGCAGAATCGAGGTTCACCATTTGCTGTCCTGGCTCATAAAAACCTCCCACACACTCCTCTCTAATTTTTCCTCCTTGGGACAGATGCTAAACATCTCACACAGGAGCCCAGGACCAACTGGTGGCTGAGTCACAGGGTGAGGGGAGTCAGTGTACTCAAAGGACCACGTGGAAGGCCATCTGTTAAACTTGGCACATTCTCACTGGATTATGAATGAGCAAACTCCAAGTTGACATTCAGGCCTCTTAGGAGGGGACATTGACCAGTGGTGCCGATAACTCTGAAGCTCATTCTAGAAATAAGGCAAAGAAATGGAAACTGGTGCCAACTGATTTTCAGACCAGTTGGGGTCACCAGGTAAAATGGCACTCAGGTGACCTTTACAGCTATAGTAAACTAAAGTAAACCCACAAAAATCACAACAAAACAGGCCCATGGGGGAGCACGTCTCTTACCCTTCCTATCTCTGCTTCATCCTTCCAATCTTCTTTAGCACCTACTACTGGCAGGAAACAGCTGTGCCTGTAGAATGTGGCTTGCAGAATTCCAGCCCCAGCCTCAGAAATCTGAGTAGAAGAAGGCAGGTTTCCAAAGGAAAGATGATAGCTTAATTACCAGCAGCGCAGTGAGAAATATACTTTTGTTATATTCAAGCACTAAGAGGTTTGTTGGTTGTTACAGCAGTGAGTGAAAACAGCTATCAAACTAAATTGGAATGGAATAAATGTAGGTTTGTGAAAATCCACTACAGATTCCTTATTGTTTTTTCTAGTGTCGTTAAGGACTTAGTGAAAATTAACCTCCTAGCACTATTCAGGGGAGGGATGTGGAGGCTGGTGCAGGTAACTCCACTTGTTTCTGCAAATGTTTGTATTTTCAGATGTTCTCAGAATCCCGTGTGTAAGGGGGGTGGAGATGCACACACAGACACACACACACACACACACACAGAGAGAGAGAGAGAGAGAGAGGGAGAGAGAGAGAGAGAGGGAGGGAGAGAGACAGAGACAGATTTGATGAAGGATAGAGGCTGGAAGGGGGATTGGAAGATGTAGACCTTTTACTTAAATTCTTTTTTGAGCATTTCCTTTCTTCCTGACACTCTAGGGTGCTGCAGGATGATCTGGTATATTTCTTGTGCCAGCCCCCCATATCTGTCCTTCTAGCAGCACACAAATTGAAGGCTTTGTGTGCAGCTTAAAGAGGCAGACAAGCTTATCTCTGGTCTCAGCTCTTCCCTTTGCCTCCTCTCTCATTGCTCTGTCTACACTTGGTCTCTGTGATGTCTCTGGGATATTCTCGATTCTACCTGAAGACCTTGGCACTTGCCATTCCTTCTGCCAGGGAGGTTTGCCCTCAGATTCCACTAGCTCTTCCCTCACTTCTTTGAAGTCTTTACTCAAATCTTATTTTATTAGCAAGGTCTTCTCTTGTCACATTTCACAATCCCCCAACCCTTTCCCTTTCATCTTAGACTCTCAAACTGCTGACAGGTTACATATGTATGTATGGGCTGTATCTCCAAGGTGGAATATAGAGTGTATAAAAGCTGACATTTTGTATACTTTGTTCATTTCTACATGCCTAGTACCTAGGAAAGTTCATGGCCCATACTAAGTCCTCAGTAAGTATTAGCTGATTAACATAGTTGTTAAGTATAGACATTGTTATGGTTTGTGTCTGTGTGTCCCCCCAAAGCCTCATGTGGTCATGTGGCAGGCTTTTAGAGTTTGATTGATTATGAGTGTGAGAGCTGCACCCGCCCTGGGGTGGATAGTTTGCATATGTAAGGGAGAGGAAGAGGATGCTTGAGGCCATTCTGCCCTTGTGGGTGCTTGTTGATTCAGCTGTGTTCTGCCACCATGAGCTGTGGCCATGTGCCATGTGCCATTCTGCCTTGTAACCTGCCAAGTATGGACTGAAACCTCCACAAACTGTAAGCAAAATAAACTTTTCCTTGCTTATTTTTGGGGGTCAAGTACTTTGTCCCAGCAATGAGAGAAAAGTAACCAAGACAGAATTTGGTACCAGGAGTACGGTTGTTGCTGTGACTATATCTGACCATGTGGTTCAAGAGCCTTTGGAAATGGCTTGTGGGGAGTGTTTGGAAATGTTTGGAGTTGTAGCCTGAAAGAGAAGCGCTAGAACACCTTCAGCTGTTCTGTTTGGGAGATTCTGGTCAGAGCTCAGAAGTCCAGAAAACTGATAGATATCCTGCCGGTAAAGACCGGGTTCGGGAGGTTTCTGTGGGGAAGGACTCCATTGGTTGTTGGACTCCAGACAATGTATGTTATAGCTTGGCAGAAAGTTTGTCCGCATTTTGCTCATGTCCAGATGCTTTGCCTAAGACTGAGATTAAGGGTGGCTGTGGACTGGTTAATCTGGCAAAAGAAATATCAAGGCAGTCAAATGTTGGGGCAGTGGCATGGCTATTGTTGGGGGTTTTTAGCCAGATTTATATTGAGAATCAAGAGCAAAGAGCCTAGTAGGATGATTTAAAATGTGAGTTTGGCCAGAAAGAAAGCTCCAGTAAAGCTGTAGACTGCAAAGGTAGAGCTGAGGAGATCTCCACTGCTGAGAAGGAACAAGAAAATAAAAAAGATGGCTTGAGGGCATCACAAGAAGCAGCAAGTCTCCACCC
>NW_004955422.1:9713145-9733790 GCF_000276665.1 Chinchilla lanigera | reverse complement strand
TTTGTTTTTTTCTCCGGTACCGGGAACCGAACTCACGACCTTGCACTTGCCAGGCAGGCGCTTTGCCGCTGAGCTAAATCCCCAGCCCCTGCTGCTGTCTTATATAGTGCATCTAATTAGGTTCCTGTTTGTTTCTTCTTGGTGCTCTCTGTTGGAAAGCTCACCAAGGGCTGTTCTCACCGTCACTTTTGGGAATGCTTTGTAGTTCGTAAGGACTTGGATAGCACACGCTTCCTTACATCTAACCTAGCATTTTCCTGGTTTCATTTTTGTCCTAATTCTTCTTTATGCCTCTTTGCTGTGGCAGAAAATGTACTAATTTTCATCCCCTTTTCACCTTTTAAATAGTTGTAGATCTCACCTTTTTTTTCTTCACTGAATTTGCAAAATAATAGTTTTTGGGCTTAATCTCCTCTAGAATCATGTATCACAAACTTAGTGATTTTAAGGACATGAATTTATTATTCTTACCTTTCTGGAGGGCAGATAATTAGTTTGACTGAAATCAGTTCCACTGAGCTGAAGTGAAGCAGCTGCCTTCCACTAGGCGAGGATGAGGTTTCCTGCTCTTTCCCAGTGAGGCGGCCACTGGTGCGCGGTGCATAGTCCTTTATCTTTACGGCACATCCCTCCCATTTCTGCTCCACCTTCACATCACCTTTCATCCCGACTCCGACTCTTCCAAGACTGTTGTATTAACAGCTGAGCCACTCGGATAATCCAGAAAAATCTCCTCTTCTTTCAGGATCCTTAATCACACTGCAACAGCAAGCAGAAACACCAAAATGACCCCCAGGATTTGGAGGCAGATTTATATAACATTGGACAGGCAATGACAGTGAATCAACTGCCCCTCAAAGTGTCAGGCCTCTAAGACCTAGGGAGGGAGGTTTTTATGGAGATTGTAAAGGGGAGGTACAGAGGTAGAGTCCTTGGCTGTCTTTGACTAGTTCTTACAATATGCATCATAATGACGAGCTACACATCATGGTGACCAGCTGTTTCTAAGAAACAAGAGTAACAGGAACTGTAACTGGAACTGTTACCTGGGCGTCTGACAAACTGAAGTATATTGGCTGGGGGGCATTTTCTGCTACAACACCTGCAAAGTTTCTTTTTCCAAAGTAGTATCTACAGGTTTGAGGGATTAGGCTGTGGGCAAATTAAGGGAGCCATTATTCAGCTTACCACCAAACGGACAGGGCCAGACTGTTGGTGTCACCTTTTGGGCAGAATATTGCATGGTAATTCTACTTTGTCATGAACATCAACTTCCACTGAATACCTTACTCTTCAGAAAAGTATCTTCCTGTGAAAAGAATGCCTTGTCATTGGAGAAAGTTTAGAAAGATAGAGATGGCTAAGGAGGCACAAATGAAATCATACTGAATACTACCACTTTGAAGTCACTTAAACTTCTGGAAGAAGGCATTCCCCAAGTGAAGGAAATTCTGTGAGTAAGTAATCCTCCATGAAAGTCTTCAGAAATTGGAATTTTCCTAAATGACATCTTGATCCTCACACATTGCAAAGACCTCATTACTGGGTTTAATATGAAGATTGCAAAGTTCTGAAAGAGTGAATGACTTGTTCAAGGTCTCATAATTACTAAGGAAAGAACCAGGCTCGATGCCCTTGTTTCCAGTTCAGTGTTCTTTTTATTGAACCGCACTGCTTTTTCTCCTTAAGGAGTTATTCATTGTTATGTACTTAATTAATCTTTCAGTCCACATGATGAAGTAGACTGTGTAGTTAATCTTTTCAGTTTTGGGGATAAGATGAATATCCTAGTCTCTGTCTACAAGGAGGTTCAAACCTGGAAAACAGCAAGGGAAGCAAGATATCAGACTCTGCTATGATAAGTGTGACAAAAGGAGCACTTACAAGGTGCAGAGACAGTGCCAAAGCTGGAGGATTACTTTTCCTTAGGTGCCAAGGTAGGCTTCTTGGAGGGTGAACGTCTTCATGGGGTTTTTGTAGGTAAAGGAGCATTCCTGGCAGGAGAAAGAAAGCATAGATGAGTGAAAAGAATGCAATTTAGGGGTGACTAGGAGTGGTTTAGTATTTCTAGGATGCAAACCTAGAGGGCTGGAGGTGAGGTAGTTGGAATAGTGTAGAAGACTGAGGTACCCATAGCTTTGTCTTATCACTCCATAGTCCATGGTTTTCGTTTTCTGGCACTTAAAGACTCTTTCTCCCAGACCTTGAGGCTCTGTGGCCCTGACAACTGGTGAGGTACCTTCTATACCACAGCAACTCATGAAGTGGGGGGAATGTGGCAAAGGCAGGGCCAGCTGATGTCTCCTCTAAGACTGACACATTCCCTGGACTGAGATGCTTTCTTTGCCCTGCAGTAGGTGAGCTGGAAGAAGGTGGGTCTGGGGCCACTGGCTGCATCCTTCCCTCTGCAGAGAACCACATGTGGGATGAAAACCAGCAGAGCCATGGGATGGAGGGGGACAGACCTCAGAGCCCTGCACGTGCTTCTGGAAGCCCTGGATTTAGCCAGGCCCTTATGATTCACTTTTGAATGTCATACAAGTCAAAACCTCTTCCTTTTGGGCTTCTAATGGGAGCTTTATATTTCTCTTAATTACAAGCCATTAATAAAACTTCGTGAGATCAGGATTTCTGATTTTACTCAATAGATGAAAGCAAAGTCACTTGTAGATTTTGAGAGGAAAGTTGAGGGGTCTGATACCCATGTCTTGAATCTTGTTATTAAGAGATGAGGACAGGCAGAGCGAGGAGGAAGGTTGGGAAGAGTGTCACCTGCTCAGAAGGTCACTGGGATGTGTCAGTTGGATGTCCCAGTGATTGATGATCAGTGCAGAGTCTGCCTTGTGAGAAGAAATAAGTGGGAAGGCTAATTTCCCTAAGAAATTAGGGGAAGGCTCCTTGTCACAAAAGTGCTAATAAGGCCTGTTCTCATTAGGGTTTGAGGTAACAATTTGACATCTATGAGGGAGATAGTAAATCGCTGTATTTTAAGCCACATTCTCATTTATACAGCATTCTTATTTTTAAAACATTTTCAATTTTGCTACTTCATGGCAGCAAAAGGTAGGGCTTAAACATCTTTGGCTGTGAGTGAGGTGTGGTATAGTATATCTATAATTCCACACTGTGGGAGGCTGAGGCAGGAGGATCACAAGTTGAAGCTCAGTCTAGGCAACTCATTGACAATGAGACCCTGTTACACACACACACACACACACAAAAAAAAATTACAAAAGAGCTGGGAAAGAACTTGGGGTTCCATTTCCAGAACCTAAATAGGTGAATGAACAAACAAACCAATGAACAATTTGGGCTTTTAACCCAAATGAATCTGGGTCCTGGTGATGTCTCTGATGCAGACTTGCTGGGTGATATAGAGCAAGTAGCTTTGCTCTACTGAACCTCAGTTCCCTAATGTGTAAAATGAGGTGAATGGTAACATCTGTCTCTGATGATAAGGGTGTGTTTGGTTGCATGCACTTGAATAATCCAAGTCAAATTGAATACTAAAGTCTAGAAGCAATTGCAGCTTCAAGTAAAGCTCGATCTAGCATTTTAGACTCTGTGTTCTCATTCTTTATTTTTAGGCTGCACTTCCTCAGCCCAGGCTCTTACCTTGGAAGTACTGTATATCTTCTTCTGTATCTAAAATGCCAGTGCGTAGTGGGCATAGGTCATGCTCAAGACCTGCCAGGGAAGAAACTGTATCTCAATATTTACGAGGTTTCTTTTTAACTGTACTGAAGAAGTTTCATCTGTTCCTGAACCAGTCATTGTGAGGAGGACCAAGGGTCTGTAGTAAGCCAATGAAGATCCACTCTTACAGCCAGGGCTGAAGTCAATGACAAAAAACCTTTTGGGGACAAAAGTGAGGGAAAGGTAGCTCCTCATGGGAAATTCAAAGCTCAAGAGGAAGATACTGGGGCAGCAAATAAGGGGTGTGTTGAATTGGCTTCTTTTCATGAGCTAATGGATGCAGAGCTTTAACACAGTGCGTGGCATATAGGCCATACTCAATTCATAGTAGCTTAGTATTTCAGTTGCTGTTTTCCACTGCTCAGATTTATATTCACACAGATACATGCACAGTGTAAAAAAGGTAGAAAATGCAGATAAATAAAACAAGCACCTTTTATTGTCAGTCTTCCTCTGTGGGAAGGAGAAATCGTCCGGACAGCCTTTCTGATGCTAGCCTTATGCGGAGTCTTTTACTGAGAGGCAGATTGCCAAGGTTCACCTGGTGGCAGGCCAGGAAGCAGAGCCCAGGCCTCAGGTCCTCCTGCACGCCATCTGGTCCCCTCGCTGCCCCTGCCCTCACCTAGTCAGCCTTCTCCCAGGTGCCTGTGTGGAGCTGGACTCTACAGCAAATCAGCAGTGATGTATGAGTCCCTGGGAGTCCCCAGGAAGGGTACCCTGGAGCCACCTCAAACATGCAGGTTAATAGCAGCAGCTACACCTGGAAGCCCGCAGAAGCTTCCGTTTGGGGAAAAGCTGTCCGCCACTCAGTCCCCGAGTGCATCTTTCCTGCCACCATCATCCGCCTCAGACCTGTCATAATACGGGAAACTGCCAATTAGGGGGCCACTTCCAGCTGTTCTGTTCTAGTAGCTCCCTCCCACTTCCCCCAAATGTTTCCATTAGGGAGGAAAGGGACCCATTGCAAGATTGCTCCCCGATGGTGCCAGGACACAAAACAGCCAAATTTATGTCAAAAGCTGAAATCAGTGGTGGCTGACAGCAGTAATAATAGTGCCTCCAACATGACCTAGTTTATTGCTCAGCACCTGGTCTGAGTTGATAGAATCACTTTCAGAGACTGACTAGTCAGGTAGGCATCCAAAGCAAAAAAATGACACTGCATGGTGGGTATACCTTCAGAGGGGGAAGAGTGATCACAATGTGCTCATTTTTTTTTTCTTTTACCATAACTGCTACTATTATTTGTTAAGTGACAGGCACCAGGAGGCATTTTTTAAACATATTTTCTCTAACATTCAAGACAGCTATGCAAAATAAATATTCTTCTCCCTGTCCCAGTGATTAGAAAACCAAAGCCCAGAGAAGTTAAGTACTCACCCAAGGTTTCATAGCGAGGAGTAACTGGAAAAGCCCAATTAAGATTCGGGTTGTGTAGTCCCAGAGTCCAAGTTCTTTCCACAGCGTGCTGCTGCTATTTAGTTGGTGTCTTGTCCCCTGATGGGGCTGCTCAAGTGATTTCACAATAGCCACGTCCCTGAATTCTCATTTGGACCAGTTTTGAGTAATGGAGCGTCCCTGTGGCAGGAGTCTGGCATGGTGAGGGGAAGTTTCCTGTGCATGCTTGTGTGTGAATCTTAATTGTGTCTGTTGAGGTCACAGCCTATAGATGTAATAAAATTTTATTAGTTGTGGTCCTGCATCTCTGGCAACCCACTGTAATCCTAAGGCAGAAGCCTCAAAAATGACGAATGAGAATAATTTCTTGATTGATGGGGCTGTTCCTTCTGGATTTAAAAGGGTCTTGTTTTAGTGACAGTGACTCATTTTGACACTATATCTTCAATGTCTAGATATAAAAACCTTAAAAAATGGGACACTCGGAATCTTGGTGGGTGATTTCTAGAGCTGGGTGCTCCTTCATATTAGAGCACAGGACGCCAACTGCTCATGAAACCCCCCAAAACCAGACGTGGTTGTGGACCATGATGCTGAAAGGCCTTCCTGCTCTTCTCTTTTGCTTTTTCCCTTTGCTTACACATCCTTCCAGCTCTAATAAATGACCATTCCATCCTGAAGCTGTTATGGTTTATATCTAGATGTCCTTCCAAAGCCTCATAGACACATGGGTGGGGCTTTTGGGAGTGAGATCATGGGTGTGTGATTAGTCTACTGATTAGTTGAGCATAGTTCTGGATTGTGAATGATAGATTTACAGGAGAGGGAAGACCCACAGTGGGTGTGGGTGGCATCAATAAATAGGCTTATAGCCCAGATATAATAAAAGAGGAAAAAAAGGAGGAAGTCATGTTGCTTCCTGCCTGCCCTGCCATGGACTATTTCTCTTCTGCCATGCCCACTTGTTTTGGAACCAGCTAACCGTGGGCTGGAATATTATAAACTGTGAGCTAAGATAAACTTCTTAAACATGTGGGTGTCAGGTATTTTGTTCCAGCAATGGACAGTAGTTAGGACAGAAGGTCATCTCTAGCAAATTGCCATAAAGTAATTAAGCTCCTGTCATGTGCCTACCACCGTGTGTCTTTCTCCTCTCTTTGCCAGTAGCTGGGCTCAGCCTTGAGCCTCAATTAAATAGTGCAGAAGCTGAATTATGACTCACTTTTACATGATCTCAGAGTCCAAGCTCTTTGCATGGTAACCCCAGGGAAAATGACAGAGTAGCAGTGAGTGTTGAAGGGGTGACAACCTTCAGAATGCACTTGATGCCCTGATCAAGACTTTCTGCCTTTAAAAAGTTTTCTGTGCTCATCAGGCATCATGCTTAAATTTTTACCCCTAGCCATTTATTTGTTTAAACTCTGAACAGTGTTGATACTTGGAGAATAGTATGACACTTAAATAAGGGCTAATACCCAAGGAACTATCTACCATAGTGCTTTTTAAGAACTCCTGAGCAGAGGGTCCCTAGGAGTGGGATGCAGACTGGGTGTCTATGACCTGACAAAGATACAGACAGATGTCAGGAGGGGATAGAGGAGAAGGAAGGCACAAAAGACAAATATTCGTTCCACAATCATTTCACTTGCTAAAAGTTGAAAGAAAGTTCTAGAAAGGGCTAAAGATCCTGTGATACGGACACTGAGAAACTATTCAGCAAAATAGTTCTTTTCTTAGGAAAGGGCAATGCTTCATCAGAGGGAGGGTCACAATGTCATGTCCCTGTCAGAACAGTGTCTGGAAAATGCCAACCTACAGCATCTTGCACATTCCCTCTTCCACCTGAAAAGGCTCAGAGCTGGGTGTCTGCACGATTAATCCAGAATGACAGGTAGGACATGATTTCTTACAGCAAGGACCCCAAACCACAGACAATGGATCAGAACACCACAGAAGGTGAGCAGCAGGCCAGTGAGAGAAGCATCATCCGTATTTACAGCTGCTCCCCTTGCTCCCCAAACTGTCTCAGCTGTGCCTCTCGACAGATCAGTGGTAGGATCAGATTCTCACAGGAGCACGAACCCTACTGGTTGCATGCTGTTTATGAGAATCTAATGTAATAATAGAACTAAAGTGCATGACAGATGTAATGTGCTTGAATCACTCCAAGACCATCCTTCCCATCGATCCATGGATAAATTGTCTTCCACAAAACCAGTCCCTGGTGCCAAATATGTTGGGCACCTTATAGGGTAGATGTGAAGTGAATTGAAGTGTGGCACTTGTTGGTCTGGAAGAGTGTTCAGTAATCTCAGCAACCGGGGGGTCCCTGATCTTGTTTTGCTCTTTTCTGGTGTCTTTGAAATGCCTGTCCACAGAGGAGAAGCTCAGAAAAGGTTTGCAGAATGCACATTGAACAAAAGGCAGGATGGACAACAGTTAAGGAGCATAGTGTCTTTTAGCATCCTAGATTGAAGGGTAAGAGCTATTCTTTCTAGGGAATTATCAATCAAATTCTTTCTCTTGTGAAATAAATCTCTGGGAGGATTCTTATATGTACATATGGTTATGTGGGCTTTCCCTCCATCTTTTCCTGGTTCATGTAGCCATCCATCTTTCAAGGCTTCCATCCAACCACCCATCCATCCATCCATCCAACCACCCATCCATCCATCCATCCATCCATCCATCCATCCATCCATTCATCCATCCATTTTGGGTTTATTGCCTACTTTGAACACTGTCACTTTTGCTGCATCTATGGAGTTTTTCTTTCTTCTGAATAATCATTATCTCAGAGTCAAGTAAGTCAAATATGTAAGGTGCTCTGTTACCGGGCTGGCAGTGTTTGTGGGATCCACCCATCATGTCACCATTGAGTGCTCCATCACCAACTGTGTGCCAGATCCTATCCCCTGTGATAGGGTACCGTGGTAAAACAAGACATGTCCATGCTTTCAGGGAGATTACAATCTTATGAGGGTTAAATAACTGAAATATATAGTTTTTGTGAGTGCCACAGAGTAGCCTCTCATAGAGCTGTAAGAGAGGATGGTGGGGAAATTGATCTACAGAATGAGGTTAGAGGTTAGTTAAACTGACATAGGAAGGAACAGGGAGTGCTCAGGGCAGGTGCTTCTGGCAGCAGGAACAGCGTATGCGAGGTCATGTTTTCCTGTGGAGATTGTAACAGATCATCACACATTTAGTCGATTTCTTACAGTTCCGGAGGTAAGAAGTCTGGTGTGGACTTATTGTGTGACCTAGGGCAAGTTTAACCCTTCAAATTTAAGGTGGTGCGAGTGCTGCATTCTTCCTGGAGGTTGCAGTGGAGAATCTGCTCCTTCTCCAGCTCTGGAGGCTGCCCCTGATTCTTGGCTCAAGGCTTCTGCCTTCCATAACTCCAATTTCTGCAGCTGTTATCATATTCTTGTTATCTCCTTTCTAAGTGCTGATTCTCCTTCTTCTCTTTTGGCTACATTGGGGCCATGGAAATAATTGAGGATAACCTGTGTAACTCAAGGCCCAATTTCATGCCATCTACTGAGTTCCTTTTGGCATATAAGCAACATATCCCAAGAGTTCAGGGAATATTACCCCATAAACCATAAGAGGCACCATGGTGTTCTGAGTAAATGAAAGAAGTAATAAGGGCTGGGGTTGGAAATCTGGAGTGTGTGCAGCTGAGAAAATGGGCATTTGTCAGGTTTGTAAGTGTTCCCACCTTTGGCCATTTTTCTTACATGCTGGTCACTCTACCTTCCTAAGCCTGAGACTAGAGCATCCTTTTCTCAAACTCCCTTGCAGCCAGGATACAGGCATGTTTGAAACTTCAACAGTCAGTGGTCCCCATCTCAATGCATCTTCCCTTTAGAGGAGAGCGGGGGAGGGAACAGATGCCATGAAGAACCCATTTTCTGGTGTGTACCGTGGTCATGCTGTGGGCTTCGAGGAGCAGCAAGTGGGGAGCTTCTGGTGTCTGGTGCTCAGCAAGACAGGGGAGAACTGGAAGTCCATGTCAGTGATGATTCAGGGAAATCTTCAGAGTAGGAAACTGACATGAGGTTGGCTATTCCTTTTGACTGTCCTAGATTTTCTTTGCATTGCTGGATGGACTTCAGTGCCTTTGTCTCCTGCTTATTCCAGTTAAAGTATGCTTTCAAGCAAATAAGACTCCATCCTGCCACAAGAAATTGGACTCTGAAAGATCTTGCAAACTCTACTGAGGACTTCCATTTTACCCTAAAGATCATAGGAAGCTATGAATATGTTTTGATAAGTTTGGGGGAGAGTAATGGTCACAGCCACTTGAAATACCTCACAGATACAGTGAGGCAAAAAGCAGCCCACATATTCCATACTACAGAGGGCCCTTCCTGGTCCACATAGTGGTCCAGGAAATTTCTATTTTGAATCCCAAAGGAAAGTTATTGGAATTCTAGTGAGTTAATTCTAGTCTACCACTTCCAGTGTAACCCATGGCAAGGATAAAGACACTAAGACATATTTGTAGCTGTGGGGAGCCAAGGGGGTCCTAAGTCCAGCTAAGGTGATGATTAACTGGAACAAAGGCCTTGACCCAGGGCTGAACCCAGGTTTTATTCATTCTTGATGAGTGGCGTGGCTTGGGGATGAGTGACTGTGAGAGTGGCAGGAAGTACGTGAGTGCTGTGAGCTGGGCTGGGTAGGAGGCCTGCAATCACCTCTGCAATATGCAGAGACAAGGATATGAAGAATGAGTAATCTGCATAACACAGTTCGAGGCAGTATCAAATGTTTTGGGGGTCAGTGCTCTAGCTCTGATGTGTAATTTTTTATGCCCTGGGAAGTCATAGCCTCTTATCTCAAGACTTGGTCCCAGCTGACAGTAACAGCGTGGAGCACGGTTCTCCCTCCCACTCAGCTCACACAGGTTTCCCCAGGGAGGGGGAAACACTGACCTGTCATCTTGCTTCAAAGACTCCACATCAGCACCTCAGCTGGACTGATTAACATTGCTTAAAGCCCATTGAAGGGATGAGGAAAAGTCCTAGCCAGCTCTGTACATATCAGTACGTAGAAATAGGGTCAGGTTTAGCCAAAATGGAGGTAATTGCTCATTTTTCAAGGAGAGTTGTCCAGGTGATCCTCCACATGTACCATGCTGGTAGTGGTGGCTGGTGGGTGTACTTGTTCAATAGAAAAAGCATCAGGGACAGGTAGGGTAGTAGATTGACATTAGTGCTTCCTATTTACTGTTTGAACATTTTAAACATTGTTTGACACAGCACATATGACGGTGGTTATAGTACTATAGCTTATTGGGGAAATAAGGAAAACTGCTCATAGCCTGAGTAATTGATCTGCAATCTCCATTTCCTCCAAGCCCCAACCAGTAGTGAAGACCTCAACATGTAGAAACACTTGTACATCATTTGTAGCACACAGTTTGCTCTGGTGGCCTGAGTTAAACAACAGGAGATGAATTCTAGCCCTTTAACCTTATGGTCTCACTCCCTCTCTTCCTGCTGTCATTGCCGCCACCCTGAGTGTCTTCATTCTGAACACATGTACTGCTTTCCATCTACTGAGTGTCTGATCGCTGATGGGTTGTTTTGGAAACAATCCAGGCTGGACCCCGCTTTTCATCAGTGTAAATTGTAGGGGCTGTAGCACATCTCTGCTGCCTCTTTGCCACCCATCTGCTCTACACATTATATTGGTGGGGAATTCCATGTTTCTGAAAGACCATGGTTCAGTCATATTTCAATTAAACTTAATAAGGAAACAGACCTTCAGAGTCTACTTAGAGGAAAAGGGCATCCAAAGCTGGAGAGGCATTTGTGGCACAGGGAAGCAGTTGGTTTGAAGAAGGTCACAGATTAATTAGAACTGGGCTTCACTGAAGCTGCAGGAACATCTGACTGCTTTGCCAACAAAGGGGATCATCTGCGTGTTTCTGAATAGTCCCTTTCTCTGCGGGACTTTCACTCTTCGGTTTGGACCTCAGTTCCAGCTGCTGCAATGCGCAGAGTCCTGTGCCTGAAAGCATTGGCAAGTCAATTATATAGGCTTTTCCATGGCTGCTTAGTTTGGTGAAGAACTGTTTCAATGACGTCTATGTCCCAGGCTTGATCTCTACTCATGTGAGTCTTAGTTTTAGTGTGTCCTACAGGCCAGATGATACATTTCCTAATATGAGAGCACAGCAAAACACCCGGGCAGGAGGAGACGCTGGGTGTGTAGGCTTCAGGATAAGTTCTCTTGTCTCAGCCATCTACCTCCTCTCCATGGCTCCTCATCTACCTTCTTTCTCCAAGGAGACAGGTGTGGCTCCAGATACCATTTGAATTACAGTGGCACTTAGCTAGTGCATTCCTGCAGAGGCCTGGGCTAGAGTCTTGCCAATGACTTTGATTGTGAAACAGCTGCAGTGCATGCTATCAGGTGTCCGTGTTCATCTCTTTCCTCATCAAATTGTTTTCTGCACCCTGCAACCATTTGGGAAACTAATGATAAACTAATTCATACTAATTTGCAATGAGCCATAGTGGCGTAAAGTATGACCCATATTAGAAAGCTTATATTTTTGACAAGGACAATACCTTGTTTCTAGACTGACAATTTTCAAAGCCATCATGGGAGTGCATGTAGGGTCGGGTGACCACCCAGTTCAGATTGTATGGAACTTAAAGGATTGCCAGGACATGAGACACAAAAAGATACAACCTGGGAAGGCCAAGCAAACCTGGCTGAGTTGGTTGTGCTGACCTAGGGATTTTAAGAAGCATGAGTATATGTGGGCAGGATCAGGGGATGACAGCAGTGCCAAGGAAATGCTGGCCATGGAGAGGTGGAAGTCCCTGTCTCCGAGGCAGCCAGACCAGCAACAG
Organism: Chinchilla lanigera; assembly: GCF_000276665.1. Classification (NCBI taxonomy): domain Eukaryota; kingdom Metazoa; phylum Chordata; class Mammalia; order Rodentia; family Chinchillidae; genus Chinchilla; species Chinchilla lanigera. The sequence continues at coordinate 9,721,824 of NW_004955422.1, read as the reverse complement.
TTTGAAAATATTTTCTCTTTTGAAGTTGTAGCTAAGGTTTCCATTGAAAAGCCTTTGGAAAACTTTGCTCTTAAAGAATAAGGGTCAGAAGAATTGATAACGAACAAGAACATGAAAGCATGTCAGGATAGAGAGTTTTTGACCTACCTACTTTTTACCCAGAATGCATCTGTTACTCGGTTGATGCAAAAAGCAGGTTTGTTTGCACTAATAGCTGGGACATAAGTGGTATCCTGTGTGAAGAATCAGAGAAAGGGGACTGTTGTGAGGACAGGATAATATTCGACATAATTTTTGTTTCCCCCCTTTTCTCTTTAATTTCCACATGAAAGCTGGAGTCCAGGTACTAAGTTTCCTTATCTGGGAGAGTTTATGGCAAGAAGAAAGCAGAAGTTGCCTACAAAACACTCTCTTCTTTCAGGCTTATGTTTTCCACAAGCCTAATCTAATTGGTGCACTTATGTTGAATGTTTTGAACTGGATGGTAGGAAGTAGACAGAGAAGGTTTTTGTAAATTTTAGGGCATCGTGATCAAGTATTGGGACCTTATGTAGGTGCCAAGACCGCAGAAACAATGGCTACTTGTACACATAAGAACTTGGATCTAACCCTTATTTCCCTCCCTGCAAATGTGGTATGGAAAAGGATGAACCTGACTTCCTCTGGTGCTATTAGGACTCATCCCTGTTTTCTTCAGTCACACAAAAGCCTACTCTCCTTGTTCACCAATTGTTACCATGCCCCTTAATGGCCATATCATTTTAAGCTACCCTGAACACTTTCCTGCCTTTTCAGACTTTTTCTTCTATTATGCTTTATAACTCTCAAGTTATCATTAGCTGGTTCTCCTGCATTCTCATCTTCTTTGAGTGCTGTATTTTTACCCTAAAAGAAAGAAGATGTCCCTTGATGATATCATTGCTCTGCAGACTTCTTGTGTTTACATTTCTCATAAATAAGAGAGAGAGAAGGAAAGAGAGAGAGACATGGACAGTCTTTCATAAATCCTTTTGTATTCCTTGTTTCTAGTCTCACAGTGGTATAATAGGAAAGCATTTCTGCTCTGTACTCTTGGATTTCAGAAAGAGGGTAGATAAGAAACAGAACATGCAAGTTCCTCAAGGAACACTAGGAAACATTTGTCACTCCAGATTACAATACTGGGGGAAGGGAGGTCAAAAGCAGGCAAATTCAAATAAATAGTGGTTGTATCTTCAGGAAAAGATGTCTATGGCTGCTGATCTCAATCAAGCTTGCAGAATAGCTCTTCAAAGTTAGTAATGTACATTTGAGGACAAAACTTTGTTGTTTAATTTACTGTTATGTTTATTGTCATCTAACAGAACATCTCAAATTACAGAAGTGTGTTTCTCTTTCATAAAAGAGAAGTATAGAAGCTTGTTATCTAGAATTAGTTAGCAGATACAACATTATCTAGATATTGGCTTTTCTGCTTTTTCATCCCATCATTCTAGTGTGCATCTCCTTATGTTAGAATTTGCTGAAATATAAACCTTGATACTCATATTCAAGTTGCTAGAAAAGCTAACAGAAGCTTTCTCTAGATTCATATCTCCATTTTATAGTTAAATTCCAGAATTCCTCTGGTAAGGATCTAGTTACCAGTTGCACATAGCTGCAAAGGAGTCCAGGCAAAGTAAACTTTCAGCAGCTTATATTATTATCCCTAATAATATTGTGGTTCTGACATAAGACAAAAAGAGAAAGCATATTAGTAACAATGAGTGGATCTTATTGTTATTCTTGCTGGGAACAGGGGGAATATGTGAGAATTCAGTATAGGAGATGTGCTTGGCCCTGCTGGTGAAGAGAAAGGCAAGGAAGACTGAATGAAAAAATACTAACAAGCCATATTATTAGGAAATACACTAAGCATGAGGCAGGATGGGAAGGAGAGAAGGTATGTTATGAAAAACCCAGATGGCTGCTTGTTATTATTAACTGAAGTGGCACAGGGGAATTAGATATACTTAATTCCACTTACAACTTCATGTACAAAAAGAAGATTCCTTTTAGTTTGACACATGGTCCCTTGTAAGTCACTTAGATATTTCCTATAAATATTTATCCTAGTATGGACTTATCTCATTTGTGAGTAATCAAGGAAAGGCTAACAACAGCATCCATACATAGACAATTTAAAAAACTAATGGTAGGTAAAAACTTTCCACGTTCACTACACTTTATATAACACATGAGTAGATGAGGATCAATGAAATCATCTCCAAGAAATGACAACTCTGTTTGCTTGAGGAGTGGGATATATTTTTCTTAACAGAGACTACTAACCACTTGCTAAGTGTGCAAACTATCTCAAAATTAAAAACGCTGATTTTATCACCTGGTAGTGCCATTCTGCAATTTACCAACTCTCTTTCAGTTTAAGACAGTGGTCTCAGCAAGGGAAATCCTCTCATACCCTTTGGGATACTTGATGTCTGAACACAGTGTTAGCTGTCATGACTTGGGGTGGGATATTGTGTTTTATGGTTTCTGGTAACATGCTAGCAAGGATTCTGCTAAATGTCTTTCGATGAAAAGGATAGCCTCCACAGGAAAGAATGATCAAGTATAAAATGTCCCATAGTGCTGAGGATGAGATACACCAGCTTAAATTATGAACAATGAACTGTCAACAGACATAATGTGTGAATGTTCTGGGGATTTGCCTAATTTAGAACAAAAGAGGTATGGCCTTCTGCCATCTTTTGTTCTGCACTTTAGAACATGGATGTGAGATCTAAGTTGGAGCAGCCAACTTGGGCTAAAAGACTGAGAGAAACACCCTAAGTATAGTGGAATGGAAAGCTGGAAGAGCCTGGGTTCCTGGGATATATTTTTTCCTTCTTTGCTTCATGTATTAATTTACCCATTTTTTTGCATACCTATGCTAGATTTTATGGGGCTTTGCGGAAAGTTGTGGACTTTGGCTTTTACTTGAGTGGGTTGGGAAAGCAGTACAGCATTTTAAGCAAAATGACTTAGCATTTTAAAGGATCATTCTGGCTATTGAGATTAACTAAGTAGGGAGTTGGATGGGGAGGGAGCAATCGGGAAATTATTACAAGTAGTCATGGAATTAATGATGGTAGTTTAGATTAAAATAGTACCGTGAAGGTAGTGAGAAATAATCTGATTCTGGAATATATTTAGGCCTAACAGCGTTGATCTGTCTATAGATTCGATAGATGATCTTAGAGCTAGAAAGTGGTCAGTGATGGTGTCCAGGTTTTGGCTACAGTGAAGGAAGGATGGGATTGCCGTGTATTGAGGTGAGTAACTGCAGTAGGGGAAAATTGTCTTTGAAAAATTTTATTAGAAATTTTCATTAGAAATGTTTTCTTGTATGTTGAAGTACTTGAAATCACTCATTTTTGACCTACGAAAATGGCAATCTTATATGAGTTCACCTGTATAAGTTTGTAGTTCAAAGAATTCTGAGCTGGGCTTATACATTCTGTGTTGTCTGCAGCACATAGGTGCCATTTGACTTTGTGAGACTTTGTGTTATCTTCAAGACCATGTGTGTAGATAAGACCTTGTTAAAAAAATGTTGATAAAACTGCCCTTTTTACCAGACTGGGAAAACATTTTTTAAAAGTGTCTTTCTTAAACCTGAGAGAGAATAAAAGAAATTTGCATCTGTGGACAATATCAAAATTTGGTACTGCTGTTTGCCTTGCCCTGGGGGAGAGGGGGTGCTGCTCTGTGCTTGACAAGTCACTCAACGTACTGTTCAATTGGCAAAAGAGTGACTAACACTGGACTTGTTTCAATTCATTTGTTTTCTGGGCAGAGGCAAACACTTCTCTTTTTACTTTCTTTCCTCTTTTATTCACAACATTTGAAACTTCTTTATTGAATACTAAAATATATAGGGAAACATTTACTGATCATAAGTAAAGAGCTCAATGGATAGATGATCTTAGGGCTAGAAAGTGTTCTAAGTGAACATGCAAGTATAATCCAGATTAAAATTATAGTATTGCTCATTACAGTCCCAGTAACTTCAACTATAAGCGCTCATTCATCACGGTCACTACAAATACAGTTTCCACCCTAATACAATGAAAATGCATTTTTCCAAAGAATAAATCCTGCTATTTATGGATATTTGGAGTTCTTCTATTTTTGGAAGTTGTGAATAATTCTCTTATAATAGTTCTTGTTCATGTGTTTTGATGAATATTTGTATTTACTTTTGCTGTAATCTATGTGGGGGTGGAATTTCTGGATCAGAAGATGTACATATAGTTAGATTGAGTAAGTACAGGCAGGTTTTTTAAAGTGATGCATCATCAATGTATCATTTCACTTGCAGTGTGTGAGCGTTCGGATGCTCCATACCTTCACCAATACTAGGCATTTTCTGTATTTCATTTCAGCCATATCATAGTTCTGGTTTCCATTTTTGGATAACTAATCAAGCTGAGCATTTCTTTGTGCATATGCTAGCCATTTGGGCATCCTCCTTTGTGAAGTGCCCATTTAATTATTTTGCCAATGTGTCTATTGGGATAATTTCTTTCTTGTAGTCTATATAAATTCTAGACGTGAGTCATTTGTAGGATATATGTTTCACCTATTTTTTCTCAATGGCATGTTGTTTGATCAGCAGAATTTTTATAAAAAAGTAGTGACATCCAGTTTATTAAAATTTTACCCTTGTGTTTAGTGTAGTTTGGTCTTGTTTGGGAGACATTTATTTACCTCAGGATTGTGACACTATTGTTCTTTGTTTTCTTTTAAAAGAGGTAGTTTGCCTTCTGTAACTTCATCTATAACTTATTTCAAACTGATTTTTTGTGTAAGCTTGGTATTGCACTCAAGGCTACATGCATGCTAAACATGTGCTGTCTCACTGAGCTATACCACAAGCTCCACAACTGATTTTTATGTTCAGTGTGTGTTATGATGTAAGCTTCATTCTTTTCTTTTTAAATATCACTGAACATCATTTTACTGAATGACCACATTCACATTGTGATGCCATCTTTGTCATAAATTGGCTATAGACATGGAATCTGCTCCTGTATTCTGTTCTGTTATTTTCATTTTTTTATCCTTCTGCCTAAATATCTCTCTTAATTACTGAAGCCTTGAAATGTCTTGGTGTGAAGTTCTCTCACTCTGCCTTCCATGTTTGTCATTGTCCTTCACTATTCCTGGCTCTTTATTTGCCATGTACATTTAAAATATATATTGTAATTTCCTAAGAGAGTGGTGCTGCGATTTAGGATTTGATATGAACTACACCAAGTCTTGAGATCAATTTGTGGACAATTGCCAGATTTGCATTATTGAATCACATAATCCAAGAGCCTGGAATAGGCACTGATTTATTTAGGTCTTATTAAATTTCTCTCATTAACATTTGGCAGTTTTCTCTGTAGAAATCATACATGCTTTTTGTTAGACATACTCTTTGGCATTCGATTCTTTTCACACTTACGTATATAGTGTTTATTTGAGAATTTCATTTCTTTCTCTTGGTTTCACCTCTTGAGTAGACCCTGAAGCCTCAGAGGGTAGAGATTTATTCTTCCATTTCTTACACAGTGGCAGAAAGAAAAGGTGAGAAAGAGGGAAAGACAGAAAGCAATTTACCCTGCTAGATAAAATCTAGAGCAATTTGGAAAATGGACTGAAATGATGCAGTGCCTTGTGTGAGGCACTTGAAACATCTCCACAATGACTATAACCTACAAAGTTTCAGACTCGATGGGTGCCTGTGATATTGTGACCATGTCATTTAATGGAGCTGGTTGGTTGTGTTACAAGAGACAAAGCAACTTGTTAGAACAACCTTTTACTTGATGACCGTCTCTGCACAATTTTTAGGGTTTGATTTTCACTGCTGTTTCCTTTCTGCTTGAATTCTTCCCCAAACTTCCATCATCAGAGTTTCTTCCTCAAACTCCCATGATCAGAGTTTCTTCCTGTCAGTGGGATAATTTCAGCTTCAGAGATAAATGCTACTGCCCCTCAGCAGAAACTAGGGTCCTGCTCTGTTTCACAGGGATAACCTGTAAGAGAGAAGGAGGCTTTGCCCTCTGTTCTTTTTCTTTCCCCCAGCCAGTTAATTATTAAGATGTCAGGTAAGAATGGAAATTTATATTAGTCTATTTTTTTAATATAAATATAACCTCAGACTTCATGATTTGAACCTTATTGTTCCTCAGAAGATTGCCTGTGCAAATGTTACCCAATACCACCAAAATGTATAATGCAATTTCCTAAAAGATTTGAGAAAATATGTCCCTTTAGATGGTTTAGACTGTTTCTCATGATTTTGAATCAGTTCTTTGTTTTGCTCATGAGTGTAGCACATATATTAAGTTTTGCTTCCTAGCATCTGATCAATCTTATGACATAAGACTTTATGTCTCCTGTACAGAACCACCCCTTTTACTCTGAATCTATTTTGTTTGCATGGCATTGACTGCAGCTCTGTGAGGATGTGCTGAATTGGCTGAACCAGTGGGAAATCTGGATTCTTTTAAGCTAGTGATTTTCTTTAGGAGTGGGTGCTCTGGTCCATTGTGTGTTTCCATAACAGAATGTCTGAGGCTCCATAATTTATAATGATTAGAAATTTATTCTAGTGATTCATAATTGTCATGATTCTGGAGGTTGGAAAAGCCCACTATTAAAGTGTAGGTATCTTCTGGCATGATACCCAAAAGGGGGAGTAGTTGTGTCCAAAGGGACCTTTAATCCTAGTTTTTTTTAGAAATCTCCACACTGATTTCCACAGTAGTTTCATCAGTCTACACTCCCACCAACAGTGGAGAAGTGTCCCTTTCCCCCATAGCCCTTCTAGCACTTGTTATTGGCTGACTCCTTGATAATAGCCATTCTTTCTGAGGTGAGATTGAATCTCAGTGTTGTTTTAACTTGCATTGCTTGAATGAGCAATGATGTTGAACATTTTTTCATATATTTATTTGTCATTTATATTTCTTTATCTGAGAAGTGGGTATTCATATCAGATGCCCATTTTACAGTGATGTATTTGCACCCGTGTTTATTGCAGTATGTAGTGGATTGATAACTGGTGGTCAACATATAGCCCCCAGCTGAACTGAGTAAGCATGGGGCTGGGTGTGGGAGGCCCACCTGGGGACTGTTGCCAGCAGCATAAGAGGCAGAACTGGAGAAGAAGAAGAAAGGCTTTTGGGAACTAGGAGGCTGTTGGGAGCAGAGAAATGCTGCTGGGAGCTGGTAGAAGCTGTAAGGAGCTGTTGATTGTTTTGGAGGTGCTTATCATGCTGGCTTTCCTAATGAACTTGGCTGTTTTCATCCTTCAAGGAGCTTGGGACCTTGTTGGCAGTGAAAATAGCTTCAGTTCACTTTGGGGGAGCTCTGGTCCTCACTCTGAGCATCTCTTCTTGGCTCCAGAGGGGAAGAAGGTGTACAGCTCAGTCTCCTGAAGAAGTTTGCTGCATTGGCTTTCCTGATGGAAACTCGGCCATCTTGATCATCGGAGGAGCTCAGGACCTCACTGTTGCTGAGGATGGCTGTGGTACATTTTGGGGAGCTCTGGTTCTTCTGAGCATCACTTCCTAGCTCCAGTGCAGATCCCTCAGCCTGCTAGCACAGATCCTCCATCCTGCTGGTACAGACTTTCTAGATTGCACCACTGACCCTTGGGCCTTCTCAGCACAGATCCGTGAAACAGGCCTGCATGAGATATTGTTATGGGCTCTGGGACTCCAGTTGGATTCGTGGGAGGCACTGTTATGAGCTCTAGGTATTCGGCGAGACTCATGTGGGACATTTCTGTGGGATCAAGGCTCTTGGCTGGATTCCTTGGTCTTGGTGTATGGACAGATTTCCTGCACTCTTTTGTATATTGTTCTTTGGGTGATTATTATAAATAATCATATAAAATATGTGTCCTGTGTTATATTGTTCTCCCTTGCAAAAATATCCCCCAAACCAACACACAGCTCAATTTCTAATAGCTAAATCTTGGAAACAACCCAAATGCCCATCAACCAAGGAATGGATAAAAAAGATGAGGTCTTTTTATACAACAGAGTACTACTCAGTCATAAAGAAGGATAAACTTGAGACTTTTATAGGTAAATGGATGTAACTTGAGATCATATTCATAAGTGAAATAAATCAGACTCACATGTGTAAACATTGCATTGTCCCTGTAGTGTAAGAATATGAAAGAGTAAATAAGATCCAAACTGTATAATAGATATTGTGAAATGGGAAGCAACTGTTCAAAGGGAAAGAGAACTAGGATGAGAGAAAGGAGAGAAGAGGAAGGGAAAAGGAAAACTAACTAACTAACTATACAAGATAGTTAAGGTAGTTACACTACTAGTTTCTATTAGTTCATTGACAAGAAAGGTTTGTGCTTACACTGTATGATCAATTTTTCATACCTGTATCTTATAATTTGAGGAACTACTTTGAAGATGACAATATGCAATGTATTAACCATTGATACTGTCCTATGACCTTGTTTTGAAATTTTGTATCATTATTTTTATTACGTTTTTGCTTTAAAATAAAAAAATAAAGTGTAGGCATCTGGCAAGGACCTTCTTACTGTGTCATTGTATGGTTGAAGATAGGGTGTGAGATGTGGAGGGAGAGAGAGAGAGAGAGAGAGAGAGAGAGAGAGAGAGAGAGAGAGAG
>NW_004955422.1:9704138-9713045 GCF_000276665.1 Chinchilla lanigera | reverse complement strand
GAGAGAGAGAGAGAGAGAGAGAGAGAGAGAGAGAGAGAGAGAGAGAGAGAAAGCTCATCATTTTGTAAGGAACTTATTTTTGCCATAATAAACTGACTCCCACCGTGATGGCATCAACCCATTTGTGAAGGCAGAATCCTCCTTATGGCATAATCACTTCTCATTGGCCCCACCTCCCAATACTGCTACATTGAAGATGAAATTACCAACCAATATGTTTTGGAGGAGACATTCCCACCACAGCATTGGGCAGTGTGATAGTTAATTGTGGCACCATCTTGAATAAAATATGCTTAATGGATTATTTAGCACAGTTCTGGGTATGTCTGGATGATGAACTTATTGAAGTGGGAAGACCCACCCTAGGGGTGGGTGGCACCAACAAATAGGCCCGTAGCCTGAATTGAATAAAAAGGGAAAAAGGAATGATATCTCACTTCTTCTTTGGAGGAGCTCCAGCATGCACCATCACTTTGGATGTCTGTCTCCAGGTTTCCAGTACAGACCCTTCAGCTTCTTGGTATGGATTCAGAGATGTCTCCAGAAGGAGCTCCAGGTTTTTGAGTGTGGATTGTGTCCTCTGGCTCCCCAGTGCACAGATAGCCCTTTTGCATTTTTCTACACGTTATTCTGTAGGCAGACATTGTAAACCTACCTTGTAAAGCTATCTATCTGTCTGTCTGTCTATCTATCCATCTGTCTATCCATCATTTTTCTATCTAGTCTATCTATCTGTCTATCTCTTCTAGTGAACCCTGACTAATACAGGCATGTTGACCTATCAGGGCTGATGGGAAGTGATAGGTTGGTAGAGAATCATACTCTCCTTTCTGTTAAGACTCAGAGGTTTTGTTATAAAAATGATGGTAGTACTATGTCACCAAGTAAAGCCTGAGAAGAAAGCCAATGATTAGAAAGCAAAGCAGGAAGATGGGGTGAGACCAGATACTATTAACCTCTGAGCTCCTGAAGTTGAGCCATTTCTAGACTTTTGAGTTTTGAGCCAATCCATTTCTGTTTCATCTTAACCAGTTTAGTTAAGGGGTCATTATTTGTGTTATTTCTGGTGTTTATGTTTGTGCACGAGTGTCTGTATGTGGAATAAAAATAGTTCTAGCAAATATGGTAGCAATAAAACTTTGTGTAGGATTCCTTAACCTGAGTCTTGATTTGATTTTTGATTATATTAATTTGGTGCATTGAGGTTGCTGAAAATGTACACAAAGTAAAATTTACTTGTAATTTAGAAAGTATTCCCAGCCACATTGCCCATGGCTGTGTTGAGGCCAGAGTCACATATAGGCCAGATCTATTATGCCAGTATAAAAAGAAAACAGTTTCCACTGTAGGTAATAAAACAGTGCAATAGAAGGTCTTATTCTATTTCCTGGCATAAATAAATGTGACCATGGACACATCCCTTTATTAGGGTAACTCTCAGTTTGCATGTCAGAAACATGGCGCTATTGGAAGATGACAATATGCAATGTGTTCTCCTATTATCTCCTATTACCTTTATTCTCCTATTATTTTGTTATGAACTTCTGTTTTACCTTTGTTCAATAAAGTAAAAAAGAAAAATAAAACAATAGCTTGAAAGACAGTACTGCCCTGTTCTGTTTATAATGACAAAAAAACCCTCTTTTGTGTCTTTAGGTTAGATGAAAAAAAAATGAGATCAATGTAGATTTATTTCTGATGAAGGGCTACTAAAATTAAATGTGTCATTATTACTATTATCTTTCACAAAAGGAAGATTTAGGAATAACTTTCAACATGTCTGTATTTCTAAGATTAAGATAAAAAGAAAAACACACTTGCACAAAAGTCTTGAAATATCAACTTATATTTCTAATCTAAGTGTTAGTATATGTTTACAAAAAGAGCTTTGACTCATGAGATTTTGCTTCAGTGGCATTTGGTGAACAGGCCTGAGCAGTATCGCAATTTTAAAGATGCACTAAGGACAGTTTTCATGTCAAATTAATGGCTCACTTGAATAAAAGATTAAAGAGCCAATGAGTGTCATTAAGGGGTTTGTTGTCTATTAAGCTTTCACTCTTCTTGACTCCTTATGAAGTCCATCCCAGGCCCAGCTCCTGGTGGACAAGCCCTGATTTCTAAGCTGATAAGTACTTGACTTTCTCCTGATGATAGCTACTCACCCAAGGATGGAGGCATCCTGTGAGTGGTGCAATCAGACCGAAAGGGAGACTTTTCTTTCTCTCCTGCTGATTGTGGATAGGGAAGTATTAGCTCCACTTGTCACTGGAGTCATCTGTCTAGGATGAGGGAAAGTACCCCTCAGACGAAACTGACACCTCAGGAAAGCAGAGAAAAACAATAGAGCTTGGACGTGGGTTTGATGGCATTGTTATGTTTCTGGCCTTCTAGGTGTAGGTATTCCTTCATCTCCTTATTACTTAAACCAGTTAGAATCTACATTTTCTTTTACTTGGTGCCAAAGATATTCTCAGTGATTTCATTTAATTTTAAGGGCTTTTTGATTCTTGAGATGAAATTACAGTGAAAACTGTGTTTGGATACTGTTTTCTTGTTTCTGTTAATGTGGATTCAAACTTCTTTTGCTTTCTTAGGAAGACCAGAAAGAACATATTATTAGTCAGTCATATTCACACAGGGCCAGTCATTATTGTATTACTATGCCAATCTATTATTTCAATTTAAAAACTTACTGCTTTGAGGGCTGCTTATGGGTAGTCAAACGGGGAATTCCAGCCAATAGGGTTGTCAGATTTATCAATTAAAATATAGGATGCGCACATGAATTTGAATTTCAGATTAAGAATTTTAAAAAGTACATTCCATGAAATGTTGACAGTTATACTAATATATACATATATATATATATAATTTATCTAAAATTCAGAAGTCTTCAGCTAAATCAGAGCTTGAATAACTTCAATATCTATGTATGTAATTGTGAAAACAAAATTATATGTTAAGAGGGGATAGGACTTTTTCCCTAGACTGTATGCCTGGCTAAAAATACATCATATTTAACTAAAATAAAAATCATTTTAAAACAAGATGATGATTAGGATAAACTTATTAAACAATTTTTTTTTCAGATAATCCCTTTAAGTACTAAGAGGAGATATTTATGCAGGTCTCACATAGCACAATGCATAAGTGAGCTTTTATTGTATCTTTGGGGAAAGACCTCCAGAGCTTGGAGCAATTTTTCTATTTCTTCTTTGCAGATACATGTGAGTCTGGGCTAAATTCCTTGGTGTACACTGAAGGAAAAGTTAGAGAATTCACAGTTAACAAGTTCAGATGGAATGAACAGAGTTGCAAGGAGGAGACAGAATCAAAAGTCAGGACACAGACAAAAAGTTCAACAGAAACATTCATGATATGTCCTGGGTCATTGCTGTGAATCTGGCAAAACCCTCTGGTATCTGAATAGCCTCTTTGGTCACATACATAGAATATGAGTTTTTCAGATTGCCGGTCAGAGTGCAAGATAAAAAAATGCAATTGTATTCCAAATTTCCACTATTTGACTGCATTCTTTGTTAGAATAACAGAGCTTTAGGGACATTTCTGCCTATTGTTTCACAGTTTTGGCCAGTGCCCTAAAAGGTGGAAAAACAAACGCATTTAGATGCCAAGCAAAATGTCATCCTAAAGCCCAGTGCTAGTCTGTTAAATTTGGACATGCCAGTGACATTGTGAATGGGTTTTGCAGTTCTGGAGACCATTAGCTGTGGCCTGTATAAGAGGTTTAGAAAGAGTTATCAGTAATGTACATTTCCCTTTATCTCTCTTGAAGTTGGCAGGGTGTTGTTTTCCCACATTTTAAGTATGGGGGAAAGGTTCAGGGGACTCGCTGGGAAGCTTAGTATATAATTCCTTTAATAGAAAGCGTGAGACTTCTGATTAAGGGTGAGGTTGTGATGGGAAATTCTTTAGCTAGAGCTGCTAGCTTGGATACACTGGGGATGAAGTGCAGGGGTAAAGGCATCTGAGGTAAGGAGCCAGCTGGTGTCCATGTACCGAGGATATATGATGAGGTACCTTCCTCCTTGATGAGGTGTCAAGGTTTCTGGAAGAATAATTTCTGAAAAACCTGCTGAACTGTCTATAGAAGAATTGATTTTAAGGGACTCTAAGGGACCCCACCCCAAATTACAATTGTCCCTGCCCCAAAAACTATGCTTACATGCTCTCTTCTCCTTACCTTCTTTGCCTCTGTGCCTCTGATAGTTAATCTTGAGTGTTAATTTGATTGGGTTGAGAGATACCTAGGAGATTAGTAAAACATACCTCTGTGTATGTCGGTTGGGTAAGGGGGGTATGAGGTTGGGTCTACAGTACATCTGATTTTTGGTCCATTTCTGTCTGGCTCTTCCCCTCCCTCTCATTCCTGGCTTCACCATATTTTTCTGCCATGATGTTTCTGTCTCAGAGCCAAATAACCATGGACTGAAACTTCTGGAACCCTGAGCCAAACATACCTTTTCTCCTTTTCTTCTATATCAGATATTTTTTTTTTTTTAAATCCAAGCAATGAAAAGCTGACCAATGCAGAGTTCAAGCCTGGAACATCTAGAAACTATTTCTAGAAACCCATTTTATGGGCAGGAATGGATGTCATGGAGCAGAATGGATTGGTCAAACTCTAGCCCTACTACAAAATCCAGGCCAAAGAGAGGTCTGGGAGTAGAGAGGAGAATTCATACAATGAATGCAATTTTGTGCTTTTATTGTTAACTGGTGTGGTTTCACTAGATGTATTATTTTAAACATTCAAGAAAGTCATTGACCTGAAAGGACTGGGAAGCCATGGGGCCTACCTGACCTTAATCCCAGGCTGGAGATTAAGAAGTTCATGTAGTGGGTTTAGCTGGCCATAGGAAAAAGAATAAAGTTGGTTATGTGCCTCATTCTACCTAGTGATTACCTTGGTATATTCAATATGCCTCTTTTTTTTTTTTTTTTCCAGTACCGAGGATTGAACTCACGACCTTGTGCTTGCCAGGCAGGCACTGTGCCACTGAGCCAAACCCCCAGCCCCTCGCTACACCTCTCATAGCAATAGCCTGGAAGACAGACATTTGTAGGCAGTTTAAAGAAGGATGTAGGGTAATCCCAATCTGTGGCTCTCTATGGGACCCTCTAATTCTTTCTATTTACTCCCTGTTAATGGTAACATGGATAATATTCGTAATGCTTCATTCTAAAACTTTGGAAAGAATAAACATCTTTTGTTTATGAACTTGACTAGTGCCAGGCAGTAACAATTTGTGATACTTATTACAAAGATTTATTAATAAAGAGATGAAAAGTATGTAATTGAGTTTCAATGAAGACATAGCCCAATCACTCAAATTTTCTAGGTCGCATTACACATAGAAAAAAGTTGATATTTATATTAACCATAGGGGACTACAGTATCCTGAATGTTACACATAAATTTTTCTTAGAAGGCTCCCACCTCCACCACTATTATTCTGGTCTAGTCTGAACTGTGATTTTACAGTCTCCTAACTGGTTTCCTTTCTTGAAAATTTGTCTTCCTGAGTCTAAACCATTCTCACCATGGAAGTCCAGTGAGGTTAAATAATTACTCTTGTGGGATTGTGAGTATTTACTAAGGAGTCACAGAGTTTGGTTGATTGTATATGCTGAGTACATGGTTACTCTATTGCTTCAGTTACCTTCACCACCACTTCCTTGTCCTGTTATGAGAAAGGGTCATAATGATATTCCATTTTTATTACCATCATCACTACCATCACCACCACCACCACCATCATCATCACTATCACCACAATATCATCATGATAATCACCATCATTATCATAATCTCCTTCCACACCATTAAAGTTTTTCTAGGATAAAATCCAACTTCCCTGATGGCTCACAATGTCCTTCGTGATTTCTTCTTACTTATTTTTCAGGTCTCATTTCTTGCCAATTGCTTCCTTATACCCAACACTGCAAACAAACAGAATTCATGATGTTTCAAAAATTCAAAACTATCTTTCAGTTCCAAATCACAGCACATGTTATTCTTGTTGCACTGAGCACTCTTGTTTCTCAGGCTCACATTTGCACGTCATGTTCAGGAAGACTTCCCTGCTCTTTAAGCCCTCTGTTAGATGCCATTCCTATGTGTTCATAGGAGTCTTCTCTTCCTCTTGTTGCAATGTGTGATGCACTAGAGATAGACTGCTCCTTTACTTGTTCATTTTCTTTCTGTCACAAGCTTGCTGAGAGTAAAGACTAACAAATCATGCATATTCCACTGCACATCTCCACAATTACTTGCAGAGAATGCTCAATAAATGAAAGAATGAATGAATAAATAACCATGGAAATAGAATACAACGTAGAATTACTATGTAATTCATAGTACAATATAAGTAGAATACAATGAGAATTACTATGTAATTCATAGTACAAGATTCAATATGGACAAAATCTCAACTATATTTCTGCTAAGTTATAAAGGAAGAAAGAAAGAGACCTTGGAGAAAAAAATATTAAGCAAAAAATAAAAAGTAATTCTTCTTGATAGCTGATTGACCAGAAAGTTGAACTATGTTGACCTTCCCTACAACTCAACCCACACTGTCTTTGGGTACATCTACTAACTTCAGTTCCTTACTTTGTTTTTCTATATATGAATATGCTTGGGATTCTTACCCAGTTAAGGGAATGTTATTCCTTAATTTTAGGAAACTTAGTCGCTGAGTCTGAAACTTTGCATGTCTTTCCTCCTGCTTGTCTAGTACAAATGTCTCACTTTTCATAAGGTGAATGGCATGGTAGAAGCTGTTAAATGTAGAATCAAGAAATTTCAAGTGGCTTAAAATTTTCACAAAATAATAAGTAAAATAGTTCAACATCGTAGATTCATGGAGCTAGAAATGGAATCTCTGACTCTGGCACTTTATGTGCATTTTCACATTTAATCATAACCAGTGCATGTCTTTAGTGAAAGCCTGATCTTACACTGTTAAACACCTCCTGGTATCTTTATATGTGCCTGTATTCTTTACTAGAGTATCAACTATTGGAGGATACTTGGTCTTACTAATCACTGTATCCCCAGACTTCAGTACAATTTTTTTCCTAGACCTAAATTTTCTTATAGGCAGATAAAGAGGCAGGACTGGAAAATCTCTAAGGAAAACATCTAACTTCAAAGTTTGTATATTATTTTTAGGTCAGGCATGTGGTGAATGCCACATTATCTTTGAGACATATTGAGAGTATATACAAATGGAAATAATTGTTAGTGATAATTTAAAACAGCGTTCATGAGTCTTTATCTCTTTTTTTTCACTGTTCCCTGAACAGCACTGAGAATGTTGCTTAGCACATAGTAAGCGCCTGATAAATAATCATTGATTATAAGAATGAACTCATTTTTGAGCACTGCTGATTTTGCCCTTAGTAAGAATATATATGTATATATAATATTTATATATTATATAACATATACTTTATATAATATATATCTCAAATCTCATTTAATCCTCATAAAATTTCAGAGAGCTAGGCAGTATAGCACCTAGATTATGAAACTGGGACCAAGTGACAGCTAGTAACAGATAGAACTTAGATTTAGATCCAGTTTGGACTGTCTTGGAAGCTTGTGCCCTTCCTAGAGAATCAGACTGTCTTTTTCTAGCATTCTAACCCCATGATAGTCTTAGCAGGCTTCTTTTGGGAGTTCAGATATGGTGCATTTTTTGGTATGAGAGATACTACTGAAGAAAGCCTTGGGAAGAGTGAGGTAGGAAACAGTGACAATCTCTATTATAAAGGTTCCCAAAAGATCTGACAAAGGTGAACAACAAAGGTGAACTTTAAAAAAATAATAAAGGTGAACTTTAAAAAAATTCAACAAAGGTGAACTTTAAAAAAAATAATAAAGATTTAATCCCACTAAACAATGATAAAACCTTCCCTGCATTACTGCCTTACAAGTAATAACTCAGATTCTCCCAGAAAAAAATGAGTCCCTTTTTTTCAGCAAATAAGAAGGGGCCAAGCAGGCTATTGTTGATGTGCCTTGTTAGGAAGTCCACAACATCAATTCCCTCCTCTTTCCCTTGTTATCTTATCAACAAGTCTGATCAGAACCAGAGCACTGGGGATATCGTTTTATTTCTTTTCATTTTATGATGCTGTGTTTATCATGTAGTTTACAGTTTCCCTTGTATCTTTTATGCAGGCTGATATAATGCAGCTGCTACATCACTTTCATTAATCTAAAGCCTTTTGAATTGTGTTGTGAGTTCTCTAATGATTTGTCTGTAGTGGGACATATTTTGAAGAGAGAAGAAGTGAATTTTAAAAAGCCTTACTTTAAAAAAATGTGGCCAGTGGTAAATTTTAAGTTACATATGTGGCTCACATGGACTTGTATCACTGGCCTGGACCCTGATTTTATCACCACCCACAAGAGCCCATGCAATATTTCTTAACATTGCAAAAGCCCCCAGTAATCTGACTCTACATGTGTCTTTGCACATGCTGTTTTATTTCAGCTGCCAAGATTAATCCATTTATCTACACATTAGATTTCTGTCCTTCTCTAAGGTCTAGCATACATATCATCACCTTTGAACATGTTTTAAAACATCCCTCTCTAGGGCTTCCATGGTCTTTATTAATATTACCTTTTGGGAAACTTCTATTTTTAGGGCTAAAAAACCCCCAGTATCCCTGATGATCTGCCCTTTTCTTTGTTCATAGCAGACATTGTTAATCTAATATAGCCCTCTCATATTAAACCTGATCTTCTTATGCCATGCTTCAATATAGCACTCTAAGAAGCAGCTGCCCAAGATTCAAAGGAAAGACATGGTTTCAAATATTGAGATGCAGCTGGGTGTAGTCATGCATGCCTGTCATCCCAGCACT
>NW_004955422.1:9685236-9704001 GCF_000276665.1 Chinchilla lanigera | reverse complement strand
AAAAAGAAAACAAACATTGAGATGCATTAATAGCCCAGATATCCTGGAAACCTAATATTAATTGTATGAAGATTTTCTATCAAGTGAAATTATCAGAGGAGGATCTAATGTTATCATTCTCAAAAGAGAATATGTGTGAGTTGTCATCTATTTGCATAATATCATTGCTCTTGTTCATGACTATAGCTGTGCAAAAGATGAGAGATTACTAAGAGTCTATGTGCAATTTAACTTCCAAAAAGGCCCAGAGGGACGGTGTTCATTTGAGACCCTTCATCATGAGAAGGTCTCAGAAAAACACAGCCCTGAACTGAAGCTTCTATAGCTTTTTACTGATGGAACCAGAAAGCAAGGATAAAGGGAAAAAGAAGGACATGTGTGCAGGAATTCATGTAGGGAACCAGGAAAGGACAGGGAATAAATAGGGATAGGACAGTGTAGTCTACATGACTGACCTTAGAGCTAATCTAAGTAATTAATTCCAAAATGGGGAGGCCCAAGCATACATTCCTTAGGGCAATGGACTGTGTCTCCATAGGCTAACCTATAATCTTTAATCATGCATTTCAGAAGGTTTGGGCTGTGGCTTCAAAGATCCTTTTATCTCTGCATATTCATCTTGCACATACCTCTGGCCAAAGTCCTCACATATCATTTCCCCCTTGCTTGCACCCCAATTAATCATTTTGCATACTTTTGACACTTTCTACATCTTTATTTCCTTAGGTGTTTCTGTGTCCATGAACCTCCTAATAATATAAAATTTAGGCAACCTCATTTTTTCAAAGCAGATTGGTTGTGGAGTTTTTCCCAAGACTGTTTGTGGAATAATGAGGTACCTCATGCAGAGACAACACTCATACAGTTTAACCTCAAGGAACTTTTCTATTGCCTATGCGAAGGTTTTCTGGGTGGTAGGATAAGATGGGACTGGAAGAAGATTGGAAAAGAGAGACAAATTTTATGAAATATTGTTGGGAGCTGCTGAAGCTTGAAAATAATTACAAGTGCAGGATGAAGCCAGCCTGAAAACATGGGAGCTCCTTAAAGCGTGTAAACAAGCAGTTATAACTTGTTAACTGATTGCTGGGCAGTGAGGCAAAAATTAACCAACCTCTCAAGGGTATAAATAAATGCCCCTAATGTTAAAGTCAGTTCTCATGCTCATCAGGCAAGAGGTAACGCCACCTCACCCTGGCTATTGTCTCTTGTCTTTATTTTCTAAATCCTTTTGCAGTTTTCTCCTGGAGAACACAGAGAGACCACCAAGTCTCCCAAAATATTGCTATTTTCATCCAGATTTGGCCATTACTTATCTCTTTCTAAGGAGTGGGTAGTATGTGGTTACCATAATTTCCCAGTTATCCTTCTGCAAGTTAATATGGTGCAGTTTGTTAGTTTTTCTTCTCTGTGATGAAATATCTGACATCAATCAACTGTACAAAGAAAATATTTATTTTGGTTCATGGTTTCAGAGGGTTCAGTCCACGGTTGGCTGGCTCCAAGGCAGAAAGGTAATGGTAGAAGGGTGTGGCGGAGGAGAGCTGTTCACCCAGTGGCAGCCAGGAAGCAGAGAGAGACAAGGGAGGAGCCCAGGAAAAAATACATATTTCTAGGTCACACTCCTAGTGACCCCCTCCTCCAGCCAGGTACCATCTATCGTCTAACAGCACATTCAACTATAAACTCATCAGTAGATTAATTCAGTAAGGAGTAGAGTGCCTCTACGATCCAGTCACCTCCAAAAGTCCCATCTCTGAACACATGAGACTTTTGAGGGACATTTTAGATCGAAACCATAACAGTGCTTAACATAGAGAACAGTGTCACAAAATTTGCTTTCAAGGAATTTCTAGTCTAGTTGCTGAAGTGAGAGAAGAATAAGACAACTTACAGAACTGTTAAACGACAGGGTATGATAGCAGGAGAATGGATGGATTAGAAAGTAGTTGTTTCTGCAAACACAGTATGCAGACAGCAAGTGGACCTTCAGGGAGAAAGAACCCTGTGGGGAGGAGGAAGTGCCGATTTGAAAATGAGTGTGACTTTCTTTAGGCATCCATGCCGAAGGAGACATCATAGGTGAAACATGGTTATAATAATAAAGCACAGGGATGGAGATATAGCTCAGAGGCACAAGTGCCTGCCCAGCAAGTGCAAGGTCCTGAGTTTGATTCCCAGTACCAAAAAAAAAAAAAAAAAAAAAAAAAAAAAAAAAAAAAAAAAAAAAAAAAAATAAAGCACAGCCCTTTGCCAACATCAAAGTCAGAATCACTTTGCCCTCAGTAGATTGATGCCTTCTGACCCAGTGAGGGCAGGTTGGCTCTGTTCTTAAGGGTTCTTGGAGAATAATAGGAAGAGAGAATGATTTCTTCTGATCACTGCAGAGAAGTGTTTTGTCTGGAAGACAGAGAAGATGTTGGCTACAGAGATCAGATACAAGATGGTGGTTCGTCCAGCCTTTGGCTTTGCTCTGACCTCACCAGGGGAAAAGACCTTCTCCTTCACTGATTTCATAAACATTTCTGGTCAAAAGGAAGAGTTTCTAATGTGTCAGATGTGAGATGAGATAGGGTAGAGACTTTTTCTGAGTAGAACAAGATCTGTGATGGCAGGGGAAGAAAGTAAACAGATCTCTTTGGAGGCGTTTTGTGCCCTCATACGAATGCTTCTTTAGCTGCTGTAGCTGTGCTGATGAGGACATTGCCAAGACTCACATACGAGAACGCAGTAATTAATCTGTGGAGACACTTCTGTGACAGATCAAATTCAAGATAAGGTGTTTCTTGGCATTTCATACCATTTAATATTGGTATAAAATTGGCATCAGAAAATAGTCTTTTTGATAGCCAGAAAGGTCCACAGTGCTAGGGTGACAAGCTTCTCTTCTCAATCCATCCTGGCTGGCTTTTTAATTTTGAAAAATTTAACATAATTTTAATTCTGTCAGCAATGGATCTGAACTAAAGCACAGAGGAGTTATGGACACTTCTTAGGATAGTTGGAAATGCCCAGAAATCCATCGAATGTTACTCTGCTAGGATCTTTGAGTAGTACAGTGACCAGAACATTCTATATTTGCTGTTGGTGAAAGAATTGGATCTGGGTTCAGATTCTTGTTTGTGCAAATCATTTCTGTTCTCTGTACCCTATGAAACAATGGGCTCCCATAAAACAATGATAGCTGCCATTTGCTGACCATATAATAAATGCTGCATATAACATCCTAAGTAGTTTATGCTTATTACCTTGGTCTATCTCCAAAATAATATCATGATTTAGATTCAACCATCATTACAATTTTAGAGACAGGAAGCTGAGAATTAAGGAGTTGGATAGTTTTCTCAAAGTGGTTAATAGCAGAGCCAAGATTCAAATCTGAGTGGTCTTATTTCAAAATTCATCCTATGTACCACTATTTCACTGTTTCAGCTAATGACTCTCTCCCTTTCAACCCTAAGTACTAGTGATTATATGAATATTTTATTTAGTATGGCTAGCAATTACCTTCAGAAGTATGAGTTTTAGGAGAGGGTCTTATCTGATCTGGTTCTCATATTTTATTTTCATTTGATTTTTTGTTTTTTGTCTTTTTGAGATGGAGTCTCTCTATGAAGTTCAGGCTGGCCTTGAGTTCACTTTATAGCCCCGGCTGGCATTGAACTCGCAACGATCCTCTTCTCTCAGCCTCCTGAGTGCTGGGATTACAGGTGTGCACCACCATGCCCGGCCTCATTTGATTTATTTTAATTCAATGTAACATAAAAAGACATAAAGCCTGGTTAATAAACACTAATATTTGTGTTGTGTTTTAAAGTTAAACATAAAAACTCTTGCTTGTAGAAATTTCTGTTTAATCTTTACAGTGGGCTATTAGGTAAGAAATGGGCAGGACAAATGTTACTGTTCTCATTTTTAAGGTGTTGAGAGAATTAAAACATTTAACTGAGATTAATCACCCAGTAAATATCAGATCCCAGACTGGAATCTTGGTTTTCCCAATACACTGTGTTTTGTGGCTTTTGGGTTGCTGAGAAAATCCATTTTGTCCTCACTGATCAAGTTCTGAAGCACAAAGTAAAAGCTTGGAGAAAATCTCTGTCATTTCTTAGTGAATACTAGAAACATCTTCAATTTGTCAGATGCATTTGAGAGCTTCTGTATACACATGTAGGACAGAATTCTACGAAGCTTAATTAATATCTGCCGCCATGTGGCTGGGCCCAGGACGAGAGGTGTATAGCAAAGGAAAGCAAAAAAGGAGAAAACTGCTACATTGCAAAGGACTGTGGATGCTATTTTCCCGAGGCAGACGCTCTATCGTTCAGCTGTGTTCCTTGTCCGGGTAGCCTGGCCCAGCAGCTGAGTAGCTCATGCTTGCGTAGTCTGCACATAGCTGGGTCACTTTTCTAAATCACAAGGACAAGCAAGGTGGCGAAATCTCAGGACAGCCAATTTCCAGCCAGCAGTTCTGACCAGTGGATCTGCTGACTCTAGGCAGCCTTGTTGTTACTTTGTGACACACTTCATGTGTTCCCCTCATGGAGGGGGCAAGAGGCTACCCATGCCCTCACACCAGACCCTCTCACTGTGCTTCTGGAGATGGACACTTGTTCTCCTTGGATTCTTGCCAAGTGCTCAGGGCTGACTGGTGTTCATTCTGGACGTCTCATTGGTTGGCGACAGTCACTTCATCCATCAAACAAAGCAGGGTGGGCAGAGCACCCTGAGGGTCTGCTCTCAGTGTCTGCGTTAAGTATTTGCCAGGGTTCACACTATTGTTTGGCCAAGCATGTTAGTGCCCATGCTCCAACTCCAAATCTGATAGCACACAGAGGGAAAGTGATGAATCTCTCCCTTATCTCGAGGTCATTTCCACCTCCACCCCCTCCACTCCTGCCCCATGTGTCCTGGAAGCCGCCGTGTCAAAGGTCTGATTTATTCTTGGCGGCAACCAGGAGGGCGCTTGGGTAGATGCAGCTGGTGAATTTCATTTGGCCTTGAGCTCTGACAGCTCTGATCTCCACCATTATTCTTCTCTAGTCTGGACCCACGAGGCTGCTCTCTGTGGACTAAATTGAGACCAGAGGCAGGGACTGGGTGACATTTCCTTTTCTGGGTTGGAAAACCTTGTCTTGTCTTTGATAAAGCACTTGTTTGCCAAACCATTAGGTGTTGAAATTAACGCTAATTCACTCCTACTGGCCTGGCCCGGAAGTGAAGGACAGCCCCTCTCATCCAGAACGTTTCCACCAGATGCTGGGATTTCTGCCCACATTTTTCCTTAAATAAAATTGCTACTGACATCTTATAGAATACTGATGACAATTTGTGAGTCCTTTATTTTGACACAACATTTTATGCTTTCCAAAGCACTGTCATATACTATCGTATTTGATTCTCAAATGTTTTTAAAATATATAGAGTTGTTAAATATTCTATTCTCACCCCACAGCCAAAAACACTTCCGCAAGCACAGCATATCAATGTCTCAAACATTTTTATGTTTTCATCAATTTCTTTCATCTTTTCCAATTTCTTCTCATCTACAAAGTGCTCGACTTTTCATTGGCTGTTTCCTTATGAATTATGCATTACTGGGTACCCCAAATGAGTTAAGTATGTTAACAATTTTAATACATGTGAAACAAGGCAAAAATAAATTCAGAAAATATCCAACACCCCTAAAGCAGTTGAAAAAAATAAGTATGGTTACAGTACTTTATACTTGGAAGGTATTTCTCTGGATAGAGTAGTTGTCCAACACTCAATAGAGAAGAAAGGTGGTAACCAAAGGAATAAGCTACACTAGGGATATAGCTCAGTGGCAGAGCACCTGCCTGGCAAGTGTGAGGTCATGAATTCAATTCCCAGTACCGAAAAAAAAAAAAGAAATAAGCTGTTAAAAACGTGACTGAATTTTCTTAAAGAAAAAGAGAAATAAAGGAGGAAAATGGAACACCAGTGGTATATTGACTACTGCAAAAGGGTGTTATAGGTGAAAATATTCCTGCTGCCACTGAAATGATTATTTAGGCTTGGGATGCTGGAAAGCTAAGCAAAGCAAGGCTAGATTTTTCAAAAGTGTGCTGTCTGAAGATTGATTCTCATCTGGCCCTTAGGCCACCGTCTTCTAAGACCACCCATGACAAGTGTGGTTCAGAAATCTGTTGAGTGTAATGTTCCAGCAATGGAATTGTGAGGGGATGAGGAGATTTAATTGTATAAGTGCAAAGCCTTTTGTAAGGGACTCAAAGCATTTTCCCTGGAGGCGCATTTATTTCATAGAGCTCAGCACTCAGGTGTTGAGACACAGGAACTGAAGAGGAAAGAGGACTTAAATCTCCTGAAAAGGATAGGAAAATACTACTAGTAGAAACAATCTATTGATTGTAGCTGGCATAATTGCAAATTTTTATACTTTTCAAGAAGACACAAATATCTCAAGTATTATTATCTAATTAGAGAACCCCACTTCCTATGTCTAGTGACTGTAAGGTTGTAATTGACATTTTATGATTAATATCTTTTTCACTTAAAAGAGAAAAGAACAAAAACAAAATAACAAAAATGAACACAAAATCAAAAACAAAACAACACAAAAACTATAAAAAATGATACAGAATTTCAAAACAAGATGATAGGAAACCTACAATGGTTGTTGTATTACTTATTGTTATCTCCAAAGAAGTTGTTCAGATTACCAGATATAGGTATGCAAGATTGATCAAACAATTAAACATTAACTGTTCCTTTCAATAAACCAATAGAAATTAGTAGTGCAATTATCTTAGCTATCGTGTGTGTGTGTGTGTGTGTGTGTGTGTATTTGCCTGCCTTCTTTCTTGCTTTCTGTTTTCTTTCCCTCATCCCAGTTGTTCTTTCCTATCAAGCAATTTATGATTAACATCTTAATGCAGATTACTCACACTTAGAGTCAAATGTAACAAAAAAATCTAAAAAACTAGGTTAGACAACCTGGTACTCTGATGTGGTCAAATCAAAAGGGCCTTCTTTATTTTCCTCCTTCCTTAGCTCCAAGACTCTATTCTGGTCTTTGTCAACACTAAAATGAGGCTAGATTTGTCTTTTTTGCATTGCTCTGGCCTTACTACAGGAAAAGCCTTTTTCCTTTTCTATTTCATAGACAATTCTGGTCAAAGGGAAGAGGTTCTAATTGGGTGAGATCTGAGATGAAATCTGAGATGATTTCTCCAAGTACTGGTCTGGGGATATCATTTTGCAACTACTCTAGAAGCTAGGATTTATTTGTTTCTATAAAATATAGCAATGTAATTTGGACTCATAAAAACTTGAGATTGAGTAAATTCAACTTTAGAACTTCTTACAGAAGCATACCATTCCAGGGGAATATGGCTCAGGCTACATTTGCTGATAGTATTTCAACTATATTGTGATATTTCCAAATGAAACTAAGTAGATTACTTGGAAAGGAAGGAAGTTTCAGCTGCTGCAAAGTTTTAGGCCTTTGGAATTGCTATAGATTTGAACTCAGCGGAAGTGAAAATTTTTCCTACGGTTTGAAAATAGGCAGAGGTTATAACCGATCTTTTGTGTGATATTGCTGATATGGGCTAGTCTTTATACTTTCTTTTGATTTTTCTACAACATTTTTTGGAGTTATATTGACTGAAATTGGTATAGGTAATTTTTTTTTTTTTTTGGTTTGTTTTTGTTTTCGTTTTTCTTCCGGTACCAGGAATCAAACTCACAACCTTGCGCTTGCCAGGCAGGCGCTTTGCTGCTGAGCTAAATCCCCAGCCCCTGGTATAGGTAATTTGAGATGGAAATTAGACTCAAGATAAAAAATTTACATTAGGATAACACAGAGCCTTGGATTTAATTGAATTAGTATCTTAGTTATTGTTCCAATAATAGCTTGTTTCAAGCTATTCCCAAACTCAGTGAATTTTAACAATAAACATTTATTTTTCTCATTCATGAGTGTGTCGTTCAGTTAGGACATTTCTGTTTCCAGCTGACAGTTAGTTAGTAGGCATGGCTTCAGGATGGGTTTGTGTGGACTCCAAGGGTCTCCATGTTCTTTCTGAATGAAGCAGCTGCCATTATTCTCATGATTGGTGGTAGGTGCTCAAGAGGCCAGATACTCAAGCTGCCTTTTAAGGATTGGCTCAGCACTAGACACTGTCATTCTATCCATGTTCCATTAGGCAAACCCAATCCAATGGACCAAGTAATACATTTTACCCTCCTTGGACACTGTGAGATCTTATTATAATAAGATATGAAGCTTTGGCAACAGGTCTAATAAACTGCAAGTAGTATGCTTCTTCTTTTATCGCCCTGGTCTTTTACCTTATCTTCACTCAGAAGTGTGGTCAAAAATTTTCCATGATCCCCACAAATTCAGTCCCACTGAATGTTTCCATTAGGACTTATGCAAAACTTATTGAATTATAATCTTCCCAGATGAGATTTAAGAATTTGTATTTTTAATGTTATCAACAGGTGATTTCGGTGAACTGTTAAGATTTCAGTAGCTGGTCCATTTAAGACAGGAACTCAGCTCCTATTTAACATTGCTTAATTTGTCATCCATGTGTTAATTGCTATTTTGTTGAAACTTGCATGTGTGTTTGGAATTAGCTCCAGCTACACTAGACTTCTCACAATGCTCTTAATCCATCTTGTAGTCTTCTACCCAGTCCATGTTGCTCTCTAGGTCAGAATGCCTTTCACTTACCTGTTGCTGTCTAAATTCTGCTCCACCTCCATCATTGACATTTTAATGACCCATCCAAGACTACTTTTTAAGCTCATCTTTTCTTATTTTGTATTTCTGTATTACTGCCTTTTATTGAAGGTAATTATATATAGATATCCACTCTGGTTTAAAAGCTATCTTGATGGGAACACGTCTGATTCATTTTCCTGCCCCGCTCAGCATCCTGTGAGTGTATCTTTTCTCATTTAAAAAAATTAACTAGATTTTTGCCAGGATGCTGTCACCACCTGTGACTTTTTTCTAGTTCTATGTCCTCCCTTTCTCTTCAATCTCGTGGGTTTTAAGATACTTTAGGTAGAGTTTTTAGATTTTTCTTCTTTTGTTATTATTCTGAATACAAACCCCTCACTTACTCTTTGATTTTTCCCATTCCAGCTCCAATTTTTGTCATTTTTATCTCTTCTAGTCCTTCACTAAGTATATTGCAGCGGGGGATA
This sequence comes from Chinchilla lanigera, assembly GCF_000276665.1. NCBI lineage: Eukaryota > Metazoa > Chordata > Mammalia > Rodentia > Chinchillidae > Chinchilla > Chinchilla lanigera. Next base: position 9,694,797 of record NW_004955422.1, on the reverse strand, counting down.
TAGATTTTTTTCCTTTAAGCTTCTGGCTTTACTCTTCCCTTGAGAGCTTTCTTTGTATAATTTTGAAAAATACCCCACTGATCTCTACCCTTTGAAAGAGTGGATAGGCCTTCCTGCTCTAGTTTTGAACGTAGGTTTTAATCATGTTTGAAAATTTCTTCCTAATATAAGTGGAACTTTTCTCACTGTGTATATACTTATGTCAAATCTTCCAGCTCTTGAGCAATTAATTCTCGCTTTTACATTTTACTTCTTTTTTCTTGCACATAAATCTTAGTGATTCTAAACTAGGTCCATCTGCTTGTTTTTGTAAGTACATTTAGGACTGTTAGGAATGTGTATCTGGTTCTATATATGTACAGTATATGCTCTCAGTGGATTCTACTTAGTTGTCTTTCTAAGTTCACTTCTAGATCACTCCTGGGCTTGTCACTTTGTGTAACTCTAACTTCCAACACCCCAAGTCTTGCTGTCAGAAGAGAAATGACCATTCCTATCAATTTATTTCATTCTCTGTTTCATTTTGCAGAAAAACATTGCAGGCAAGACTCAAACTTTTCCAAGTTTGTGTAACTAATCTTTTGAACAAGGCAAATGATAATATAACACAGTTACAAATTATTTATGATTTTCTTTGGCCTCCTATGGTCCATCTCAAAGTTATTTGGTAGGGGAACATCTCCTCCCTCCTTGTGCTTGTGGGATTCTTAAATCTTCAGGATAATAAGAAGTTCTCATGTTGCTTAAGTTCCAAATAAGGCTTGAACACTTAAGTTAAAATATTAAGTCTAGGAAGTTAAGTAATGAAGATTTAATGTCACGTTCTCTCCTTTTCTGCAGTTGGAGCTGGCTTCAGGCTGGTAGTTGGCAAGAAGTCAGAGGAATGGTTGGCGTCTGTTCTGAGTTTTTGCTTTCTACTTTTCCTCCCTTTTCTCTAGCTTTCTAGCTAGTTTCTGACTCTTTTAAGTTTGAGCTGTTGAGAGACAGGTGGGAAGGTGATAGGAAAGGTCTACCTTTAATAAGAAATATCTTAAACTGGTTCCTGGCATGATGGCTGCTACAACTGATTCATTCTTTCTAGGGCAGTAATGAAGTTTATTTCAGAGTCTGTCATTCTGGGAACTTGGCTTTGTTCTTTTAACTGAAAAGTATGCATTTCCTCCTCTGTTTGTGGTTTTTTTATAGCCTAAAAAAAATCTAGCATTTACTTTGAACTTCCTGCTTGGGCCTCTCTGTCCCACTGAGAAGCCCGGTGCATAAGACCCAAGGTGGCCCTTAAGCTGGTCTTCTATCTGTCACCGCAGGCCACTTAGTTTTCTTAGGAACATGTCATGCACCAGCCCTGTGCATCCAAGGATATGGAGCACATTCCAATTCAGGTAGTGATAAAAGTTTCTTCCTTTGAGGGTTATCTGGGTCAAAGCCCAAGTGTTCTTAAGAAGAAGACAGATGCAATCATAATCAAGGCTTGTGAAATCCAGGCTTCTACCACTCTGCCTTTTTTATGGTTCATGAAGGTTTTCTTGTTTCTCCTTGTTGTGAGGGGCTTGTTCTTTCTTTCTGACCCTTATCTACATAGAAGAACACGGCACAGCATCTCCCTGGTATCCCACTTCCCTTTGCCTCCTCCCCCTGGGCAAGCTGGTTTAGTTCCAGTGAGCATTAATAATTTAGGTTCACTTGGGGGCTGGGGATTTAGCTCAGCAGCACAGAGCCTGCCTGGCAAGCGCAAGGTCATGAGTTCGATTCCTGGTACCAGAAAAAAAACAAAAAACACAAAAAAAATAATTTAGGTTCACTCACAACTACCCTGTAAAGTGGTGGATATAAGGAGATGAACACAAGAAATTTCAGTGATAAGTTTTTGGTACCTAATTTCCCTGCAGGTGGTTTCTGTATTGCCTCTCAAGTTTTAGAAATGTCAAAGTGGTACTCTTTATTTTTTCTTTCCATTTTGGCTGTGTTATCTATAGTATCTTGGGTGTCTTATCTACCCAAATCAGGCTTGCAGTTCATCTCTGATCTCCCAGTTCTTTCAAGCTCTTGACACTTTGAATAATGACTGTGTTGTTCTCCTTAGGTATACACTGTGGTAGTGAAAAAATAGTGTGCACATGTGCACATACACTGACAAAACCATAGCCCAGGGTTTACAAGGGAAAATATTTAATATAGTACACATAATTGTATTAGTCAGGGTTTACTAGAGGAACAGATATAATACAAGATAAACAAATGTACAAGGAATTACAAGTTTGGCTTACAATGGTCAGCTACAGAGTTGGATGAGGAAGCGTGCAGAGGGTGTCTGCACGCTGAAGATTGAAAAGCCCAGCCCCGGGCCTGGAGCTCGCTGCAGTGTCTGTGCAAGTCCATATCAAAAGGCTGATGGGTATGCAACGGAATGCTGAAGAATCTACTACGAAGGCCAGAGAGCCAACACCAGAAGGCTGAAGAGTCCAGACGGAAGCCCAACAGTCTGCACCAGAAGCCAGGAGACAACCAAGCTGAAGGCGAAGACCAGAGCTCCTCTGAAGAACCAGCAGCCAGTCCTTCCTCAATTCCCTTTTTTATGCAGTCTACCCGCTCTGGGGAGGTGGGGTGGTCCTTCACACCCACACCCTCTGCATGCCTGCCTCTTGCACAGGCTCAGGATGAATACAAAGTAAGCACCCTGGACCCGTTCTGAGTTGCATAGTTAACCTTCTAAACTTCTCAAATTAACACAATAAACAACATCCCAGAAGGGAAAGGGCGTGTCCTTTTCACCCCAAGAGACAGAACTGCTGAGTCACTTAGCCAAACCTCTAGACTCCCCAAGTTGGCACAATGTATCAACCATAACAATAATTTATACAATTCTTTTATAATATTCACCCAAAGAGTCAAAAGCAGGTGATCTCTCCATGCACTAGAGACCCAAAAAATCTAGCTATGGGCCTGGATCCCATGACAATGTCCTACATGAGTCCAGCTAAAGCCCTAGACCCCATGTCAATGTCTCCTGCAAGTCTGTATGAAGGCTCTGCACTGGGACGGTCCCAAGGCCAGTGCTGGAATCTAGAAATTCTGTGCCAGTTGGATGAAAGATCTGTGCTAGCAGGCTGAGGGATCTGCACTGGAGCCAGGAAGCGATACTCAAGGTCAGGACCAGAGCTCCCCCAAAGAGAACCCCAGCCATCCTCAGTGATAGTGAGGACCTGAGCTCCTCCAACAACGACAGCTGAGTTCATGTCAGGAAAGCCAATGCGACAAGTTTTTCTAGAAAAATCAGCAGAACCATATCTTCCCCTCCAGTTCTCTTTTTATGCTGTGGGGAACAATCCTCAAATGGACCTTCCATACCCAGAACCATGCTGATTCAGCTCATCTGGGTGTTACAAGTTGATCACTGGATAATCCAGCCCCCTCAAAAAAAAAAAAAACCCAAGTCCAATAGAAATGGGAGACTTGCAGCCATTCTCAGAAAGTATCCTGAAGTAGGAAATAAATAAACATCCTTTATTTCCTTCACTGAGCAAAATGGCTCCTCTTTTTTGACATCTTGAAATGACATTAAATCAAACAAGCAGGCTCAACAATAAATGGAAAGTCATGCACACTGTAAGACATGATCAAAAGCATAGGAGATTATAATGAGTGGTTCCTCTTCTACTGCACACTACCGACAATTTTTACTGTCAGGAAGTGAGTGTTCTTTCCCCTGAAAGCAGACAGAATGTCAAACAGAAGTTGTAATTGGACAGTGTGATTTACATACAGATTAATCCATTATTAGTCTAAGTGAGAATCTTGATTCAGCAAGATGGTATTTATCATCTGATTGCTTTGCTCGTATACTCCAAGTGACTTTGTAACTTAAATTGTATTGCATGTTCTAGAAATATTGCTCGTGATTACACTCTGTTTGAAATAATTGGGTGGTAATTAGCATTACAAGTTTCTTTTTAAAATACTATCATTAGAGAGATTGCTAAATGAATTACCTGGCACAGGGGACTTGATTTTCTTGGCATAAATATCCTCTTCCACAGAAGGGCCAGCAGTGTTCAAAGACAGACTTAGAGACAGCCTGTATTAGTTTGAAATCACTGCTGTAACAAATTATGATAAATTAATGGCTTAAAACAACACAAATTTATTATCTCACAGCTTCTTTAGGGCAGAAATCTGGCAGATTCTTCCCCTCTATTTAGAGATCTGAGAGGTTAAAATCAAGTGTAATTGGGCTTCATTCCTTTCTAGATGCTATAAAGAGATAATCCATTCCCTTGTTCGGCCTAGCTGTGGTCCAATTCAGTTCTTCCCTGTGTATGACGCAGCTCCCTATTTCATTGCTGGCAGTCTGTTGAGGTCCATTCATAGCAAAACTTTAGAGGTCACCTGAATGCGCTGGCTTGTGACCCCTTCCATTTTCAACACCAGTACTGGCATGTTGAGTTCCTCATTTTGTTTCAAATTGTTCCTGCCTTTTCTTCAGGTGTATCTCTGACTTCTGATGAGTAGAAGTTTCCTCTTTTCAGGGCACACGCAGTAAGCTTTGATAAGCTAATTATCTGATAAACTAGGTGATCGAGATTACTGTCTCAAGCTCAAATTTCTTAACCACAGATCAAATCTGCAAAGTTCCTTTAGGATACACAGTAACATGCCCATAGCTGTGCATAGGTTTGCAGAGGCCTGGGTATGGGCACAGGTATGCGGCGAGGATCAACCTAATACAGAGCTCAGGTCAGAGATGTTCTAGCTCCAAAACACTAACAAGATAGTTGTAACTTCTCTTTCTTTTGGCGACCTGACAAACTCCATCAGAGGAAGACAGAAGGACAACTTAATTCTTTCATGGCTAGGCTGTGTTCCGAAGTTACAGTAGGCAAAGAATTTCTGTTCATTACTGACTGACATTTTGGGGATGTGGTGTCTCATAATGAGCTCTTTATTTTCATAATATTGACTCATCTGGCAAACTAACATTTGTTTATTGGGGGAGTATCTGTTTAGTTGTGTGTCGAGCTCTTGCTATTCAAATATAAGTCCATGATAGTGGAGACTATGTCTGTCATGTTAACCACCATGTCCACAGAGCCTAGAAGAGGGTCTGGCATAGAGTTGCTTGATAATTGTTTTCAATAATGCACATTAATTGAGTAAACTGTTTATCTAGCAGCTAGATGGATAGCAGTGTCAGGAAGTTCAGTAATGAATACATCACACAGTCCTGCCTACCTGACCTCCTGCATATAGCCATGCAACTAATTAATTGTGATGAAGATAAACCCCAAATCTTAGAAGTGGTATATAAGTATTTTACCATTTTATTTGAAGTTAAAATACACAGTTACCCACCAATATTTGATGTAGCATCAAGACATTTTCTTTGAATTGGTTTAGGCTGAATGCAGTTTTATATATTATTTCCATTGTATAGGTTTTGGCTGAACCAAGTTTCCTGAGTCCTTTTTTTTTTTTTTTAAACATAAAACATACCCCAAATGCATCTTCTATGAGTGTCAGATTTTGCTTTCCCTAAAGGGAGCAAGGACTACGACCAGGGTTTTGGCTGGTGACGGCTGGAGCAGAATCTAACTCACCATCTGTTTTCATGCAGTGCTGAGCTAAGAATGGCTTTTACACTTTTAAATGGTTGAATAAAACTTAAAAGGAGAATAATATTTTGCGATATGTAAAAATTGTGTGAAATTCAAATTTCAGCATCCATAAATAGAATTATGGGGACATAGCCATACTCAGGGATTTATGTATTGTCTATGTTTTAGCAGTGGAGTTGGGTGACTTACCGTTGTGACCAGGTAGCCACAAAGACAAAGGCCTGTAAAGCCTACAATATTTACTATGTAACCACTTAGGGAAAAAGTCTACTTCTCACATACCTCTGCCCCTTCTCAAGGTAAGTGAGAAATAAACTGAGTACAGAAATCTTTTGGATTCCTTCCCTGGCTATTATCTAAATAGTGTGTGTATGAGGGGAGGAGGTGTTGAACCGTAGCCAATGGTTTACTTTTAGTACACTGCATCTTATTTATTAATAATTCACTGATGCTAACTTATCACATATTTCCCAGATATTCCAGTTATTTTTCATAAGAACGACGCTCCCTTTTATCATGCATTTCACATTCCATCAGTGTGCACTGTCTTTAATTAAATTATACAGTGGTGCTAACAAGTTCAGACTGCCGTCAGTCAGTTTGGAGATGAACGCAGCTGACTCCTTGTGAGCAAAGATTTCCAAGGATGGAGGCAAAGCCGTGCACTCTCCCTCACAGGAAGTGCCCTAGCCATCGACCCAGCAAGGCTGTCTATCTCTACATGCTGGAGAGGTGTGGGGAGGTCTGGTTAAAGTGCAAATGCTCCACATAGAGGTTGGTTATGAGATCTTATGAAGGGTCTAAGAAAATTTGGCCCACATTAAACTGACATGAGTGCAATATGATTGGAACCATGGTTTTATAGATGTCATGTCAATGTCCTTCATCCAAGATAACTTACATCTAGAATTTTTACCTTTTTGCACTATTAATGTGGAGAGAGATTTCATGTTAGAGAAACATAAATGTCTGAATTAAGAGACATTCACCCTCTTCCTTGGTGTTGCACGTGAAATTGGCCATCTCCTACTCACCCTCAAATCTTTCATGAAGCCCAAATTTATTCCAAGGGGTCCAAGAAGTTCATCCAGCACCAATCAGACCACTAGGTCAAATTTAAGTGCAACTGGTGGAAGCTTGAAGTAATGACAGCAGGTGCAGAGAAGATTTGAGGGCCAGATCTTGATGTCAAACTTTGACTATGGGAGCACCGAGAAATCAAAATAGACGTTGCCCTATAACTTCTAGATGTTCTCGGTACACAAGGTGAATGAGCTAAAAATGTTATGTAGTGCAGTGACCTTACTGGGTTGAGATTCCTCACAGTGTTTCCTTCAGAAATCTCAAAGCCGGTATGAAAACAGCCCAGCTGGCATTAAAGTTACCAATACCAATGCCAGGCTTTGTACTGAATGAAATAAATAAGCTCGTATGCACATTTCATTTGTGCTTCAATAAAGTCACAAAAACTGTAGGGGGAGGGGCTTTCCTGCTGCACTTCTTAGAACTTTGATTTTATTTTCGTACAAAGCCTGTCTTCCAAACAAATATCAAAGTGAAATGCTTTATTTGAGCACACTTTGTTTAGAATTTGCTTGGTATTTGTAAATGTTCCCAGTGTTTTGCTTTGAGAGAACATGCCCCTGTAAATTAATTCAAGAGAGAATAGCCATGAGATCTCCCAATTTTGTTAATGTACTCAATCATATGCTTCTGTACTCCTTCAACCAATACTCTTCCTCCTGAATGGTGAGTTCAATTTATTACAATGAAGGCAATCAGTACCAAGGCCCACAGACAATTAAAAAGTAACATCTTAACTGCTATGTATATTAAAACAAAGTTGATGTGGATTTGCAATCACTCTCAGTCTAGAAATTCTGTCTTTTCATATTTCAACAGTTCTTGCAGTCCTGAAAAGTCACCTCCTCAATGAACAAGCCCATTTTTATGTTATATGGCCCTGAGATTCCAGGGTATAAAGCAGCCTCTATCCATCTTTTCTAATTTGCCTCAGTAGATGCAATATGAGAAAAGTGTAGCATTAAGGAAGGATCTTTCATTTCTTTTTAGTTTGTCTCTCTGGAGTTGAGTTAAAATGGAATACAGTCATTAAAAGGTTATCTAGTGTAACAAGCTCCCTGCCAAAGGCAGAGCAGAAGGGTTCTATTCCTCTGTGAGTTGTTTTATCAAGTAGCTCATGGTTGACAATCAGTGAACTAAATCCTCCGACAAGGAGAGATTTACAAGGACTTGTCTACAGAGACAAAATGTTTCTACAGACTTGAGCAGAGTTGGAATCAGGGATTAGCAGCCCTGCACGTAAATACAGCTTGTGGCTCTGGGATTCCGCAGCTGGAAGCTTTCAATAGCCACTCTATATAAATATGCCTATGGAACTGAGATCTAAATACAGACCCTGCTGCAGACAGGATCCAGGTGGCTTCTAGGTTTAGAAGATGCACTCCAGACATAGATTCTGGCAATGAAGCTCTTTGTTTGGCCTCTTGGGAAGCTACAGTGTTTAAACTCCACCCTCTCTTGCTACCCTGTACTCATGCAACTGAAGAAAGGGATGCTCAGTTTTTTAAAACTGCAATTTCCTTTCTTCTGGTTCACAAGTGTATATGGTTCTTTGTGTTTGGTATCTCTTGACAAGTTTGTTAGGTATTAGAAGTGGTAAAAACATTGCATCATTCCCATGGATGTTTAATTATCCAACTCTGCTTGACAGGACTCCTAATAATCAAAACTTTATTTTCTTAGGTCCAAATTTAAGAACTAAAAATCAGAGATAAATTGTGTGGGGACTAACAGGTAGAGAATAACACAGCCTGAAGGTGCATTAAAAATCAGCCAGCTCATTTTTAGCATTTTTCAGATGAAAAAAGTAAAGTCTACAGAGGATAAGAGAATTATCCTTGCCCTTAAAAGTGGGCAAGTCCATAGGGGAACTAGAGTCTTATGGATTGTAATAGATCACACTGCTTCTGCAGTATTAGGATGTAGTAGTTATATATGTACGTGCTTTAGAGGCCAATTTCCTGGATTTGAATTTTACCTTTAAGTTTTGAGCTGGGGTAACAACTAGGAATGTTACTGTGTCTCAGTGTCTTCATTGACAAATGGAAATGATAAGGGTGGTACTACTCTTGGGTTAGTTTTGTTTGTGGAATTAGTAAATATAAGTGAACAACAGAATCTTAGGTAGAAAGTAGTGAGGGCTCATGAAATATTAGCTGGTGCTATCAGTACTAATCTACTACTATGACTATTACTTGGGTGACTTCCCCCATTTCAATATAACCTGTGAACAAATAATAAAAGCTAAGCATTTCCATTTGAATAATTAATTAAAGTGTGTGTGTATGCATGTGTGTGTGCGTATAACATGTATTTAAGCTTATTTGGAATGCATCATTTATGTAAAACTATTAAATAAGATAATCCAGTTTGTTCCTAAATTGACTCAGTGTTTAGGAATTGGCTCCATATTTCTTTTTTTTTTTTTTTGGTACCGGGAATGGAGCTCACGACCTTGCGCTTGCTAGGCAGGCGCTGTGCCACTGAGCTAAATCCCCAGCCCCGGCTCCATATTTCATTACTTTCAAGCCGCTGATTGGTATCCATTCAACAGGCTATTTTCAATTTACAAGTACATTTACAAGTACATGGTCAAGTACAAATTACAAGTACATGGGTCACATATCATATATTTTACAGCAGATCTGGAAGCTTCTACCTCTCTTTAAAAAAATCTTTTTTGAGGCTCCCCCAGCCCCCCGCGCCTTGCGCCCAGGCAGCGAGTTCTCCGGGAGCGGCAGCGCTCCTGGGTCCGAGTGTGGGCCGGACTCATACCACCGCGATTCCCAGCGGAAAAGCGCGCACAGAGCCAGGTAGGCCCCACCCAATCCCGGAGGCCAGGACGCGAGAACAAAGACCCCGCGGACAT
>NW_004955422.1:9618905-9685104 GCF_000276665.1 Chinchilla lanigera | reverse complement strand
TATTTTGTCTACATGTACAAGGTTGAATACTTACTTACAAGGTATATATCAAATGTGAATTTACATATATTTGTTACTCTGTTTTCATTTGGAAGGGTTTGAAACTGCTTGAATGGATCTACCAAAATAAGTACAAAACTTGGTGGCTTATACCGGTATCACTTTGCTTTAGCACTGGATGTGCTAGAAGTTACCCATTAGAAGAATGATTGTAGTAGTTCTGTGCATAGTCATAAAAATCTGAAAACAGAAAAACAAGTTACCATTTATTTACACAAAAAGATATTATATAGCACGCAAATGAATGAGCTATGGAAATGTGAGATTATTCAAATGAGTGTTAGTTGCATAATGAATAAAACCACAAATTCCAGAAGATGATATATAGTGTTGCACTCTTCTTATAATGTTTAAAAATAAAACAGCTGAGGAATATATCATTTAAGAATATATGTGTATGCAATTAAACCCTCACTATACGTATATACATTTAGATATCCACTTTAAGTAATAAAGAAATGAATAAAACTGAAAGAATGCCATGCACTGCCTGAAGACAAGATTGCCTTATGGTTAATCCAAATCTGTTTGGCTGAAGTCCACAGGAAGAAGAAAAATGATGATCTTACAGAATTATTTTGCAGGAAATAAGATTTAGAATGCATTGTGCATAGAGCAAGAAACCCAGAGTGTGACTTGGGAGTGGTAAATTGTTATTTAAAAGTTCTTCAATTGTTATTATTTTTTCAATCTTACTTGGTAACATCTGTCCTGTGTAGCCTTTTCACTAGGCAATTGCTGGCCAAGACATTGTCATTTGTATTTGAGTGAATGGGGTAAGCAGTAGTCTTTATAGGACTCTGTTTCAAAGAAATAAAATCTGGGCACATTTCCATTCCCTCTAGTACTCTGAAGCCCAGAGTAGAAAAAAGGCGACAAATTCTAAGGGCTCATCGTTCAAATGCATGGAAAAAAGCCAACTCATCCTTTCTTCTACCAGTGGTTTCACTTTCATCTCTGCAGCTTGTTTCTTTACTATGGTATGTGAAGAGGGGGTGAGTCCCCAAGTAAGCTCAGGCTAAGAGAAGATGCATAGCTCAGCCCAGAAATCACCTGAGAACAGCTCTGCCTGTTTGAAGCATGCGTCTGAGTTTCTCTTCTCCCTAAATGCCTGACCTTTGTTGACTTTCAAGAAGATTGGCTGTTGTTCAATAATAACAAAGAGCAAACTTGCATATCATAAAGTGCAAGGGAAGCTTGCAGAACAGGGCTAGATTTTCCAGACTATTTTCTCTCCTTTTTCTAATCTGTTCTGATGACAACAGAGATGAACTGGTGAGATAATCTGAGATTTCTGAGCCTTTTCCCAAGCTTTCATTTGGAAATTCTATTTGTAAAGTCTACTTTTTCACATAGGATAGGGAGAAATTCAAATGAACTTTCTCATTGCAGTACAGAGAGATAACCGTGATTCAAAGAGCACAGGGAAAATTAAGCTAATGTAGCCCCTTAACCACATATGGCACTGCAATTGGACCACTAAGGGTATTTCTGGCAGTGTAGTCTAGAGACCTGTTACTTCATTACGTACATGACATATAAAACAAACTAAATGCTATTATTATATGCAGAAAAATTGGTAGCATATGATGCATCTTTTGTCAAGTAGCTTTCAATTCTTTTTGGAAATGAAGCTTAACTAAATAAAACACACAGAAACAGTAACTGATTGAGCAAATTTGATACTGATGTATGACATGTATCAGTCATATGTCATATATCACCCATAGATAGGTGAATTCATTATGTAAGAGATACACTAAAATTGAACTCTATCTACCCCGTACACATTTCTTAGCATTTTTGTCTTTGTATTATGCGGGAGGAGGGAGAGCTCGGTAGGCAGGGGAAGAGAAAGTAAAAATGATTAAGAGGTGTATATATATCAACTCCCCAAGATGAAATTAATGACTATGGATCACAAACATATGCTAATAAAAACAGAAACTAAAAAATACAGAAGAAGGAACAATAACAACACAACAACAATGCCTCCTAGGAAGAAAAAACAGTGAAACAACCACCAAGGAAAGTATTTATATTCCTTTCTATTTGTCAGAACTCCTAAATTTGGATAATGAGTTATCCCTTTTTCTGAATACCAGAATAGCATCTTGGAGTTAAGTATTGTCAGGATGTCTAAGAAGCATCTTGAAACATTTGTCAAAGAAGAACTTTGAAGCCAGTTCAGTAAACGGTACCAAAGACTACCCAGTTACTTAAGCTTCAAATCAAGTATTATTTTTCTCTTTTTCCTTCACTCTATTCCATAGATAAGCCATCAGTAATTCTCTTAGCTTTCTCTGGAAAACATAGAAAGCATCTATACTCATCCCTTCATCTCAGCTGCTGCCACCAGCATGTCAGATTTCCTTATTTCTTTCCTGCAGTGTGGTTTGGCTCACTCTTTTGGCTGTTTGTGCTTTCTTCTTCTTCTAGAAGCCAGAGAGGAATTTTAGGAGTGTAAATCAGAATGTGTTACATGCTTGCTCAAAGCCCTTCACTGGCTTCTATTACAGCTGGGTATAATACATATCTTTCTTTCCCAGTCTACAAGAGTGTTATGGTTTGTGTCTAGATGTCTCCCCAAACCTCATGCAGTCATAGGGCAGCCTTCTAGAGTTTTTGATTGAACCATGGTTCAGTGCTGGGATTATGGATGTGAGTGCTACAAGCGCACTGGGGCAGATAGTCTGTATACAATATAAGGGAGGAAAAGAGGCTTGCTTGCTGCCACTCCTCCCTTTTGGTCCTGGTGCTTTTGCTATCTTCTACTGCCATGAACTGTTGTCCACAGCCATGTGCCATTCTGCCTTGGAACCAGCTAAGTATGGACTGAAACCTCCACAAGCTGAGCAAAGTAAACCTTTCCTTCCTTAATTCTGGGTGTCAGGTATTTTGTCTCAGCAATGGGAGAGAAAGGTAACCAAGACAAAGAGGATGTACTGTCAGCTTCATGTTACTCTATATAATCTCTCTCCAGTCATCTCCATGTTCATTGTGCTTCAGCTTCAGTGCTTTATTTCTCTTTGTGGAGTTGACTTTCTGCACTGAGGAACTTAAACTTGTTACTTATTTTGCTTAGACTGTTTCTAGATTTTTCTATGACCAGGTCTTTTCTGTCACATGCCATTTCCTTAGGGAGCCCTTTCCTGACTAACCTACTTAAAGTAGCCTCACTCCTCAGTCATGTTTTATTCCTTTATTAGAAGTTACTACTTTCTAAAATTCTCTGTATTCACTTGTTTGCAGACTGCACTATAAGCTTCACCAGGGGAAGGACCTTCTCTCTGTTGTCTACTATTTTTCTCCAGTCATGACAGAGTGAATGCTGGCTATTTAGGTATTCCTGGACAGCTTTTCATTGATTTCCTTTGATCTTCATAACGACTCTCTTCGTTATTTGTCCTTTCAACAGTTGATGTCTTACTTGTGTGTTTAGTGTGTTTTGGAGAATTTGTAATATATGTTATTTGAAATCATGCATTATTTTCACTTCTTACATTAATAACCTCAGAATTCATAGGAGCCAAGCAACTTTCCTCAAGATTATAAAAAGCATAAATAGCACATTTGGGTTTCAGATGTGTGTCTCTTAAAAAACATTAATTTCTACCAGCTTTATTAAAGTGTATTTGACTAATGAAATCTGTATACATTTAAGGTATAAAATGTGGTATTTTGATACACATATTCTCATGAAAGTCTTAAGTAGTTTGGCCCCTAAGTCTTTGTTATTTTTATCCTAACTTGTTGGTTCCCTATTAGGAGTTTTCCTAGGTAAGAAACCCTAGAATAAAAATATTGGATGGTTGCCTCCAAGCGCTATGTTGTGAGTTTGATTCCCGGTACCAGAAACCGCCCCCCCCCCAAAAAAAAACAATTTGAAAATATTGTATGGTACAGCTTCCTGGATGGTGCCTATTCTATCCCAAAATAAGTTATGTTAAAGAAGATATTTACTTAGGTGCTTAGAAATCAGGTCAGCTCTTTTTCATCTCTTTAAGCATTCAATCTGTGTGTTCTTTATTGAGCTTTTGATTTATCTGTTAGGCAGTTTTAGTATATGCTATATTCACATCCTAGTAAAAAATGCTGCTTAAGATTGATATTTTGAAACATTTACTATTGGTTGTGTCTAATAGTTTCTTTTTTGGTTTTCTCTACCTAGCAAAATTCTGCTTGTTTTTTGCTTAATACATAGCAATTGTTTTTGAGTGCAAGCTATCTTGGAGGTGACATTGAATGGTAATTTTTCAGGAAGTTTTGTATTTAATATTATTCAGGCTCAAATCTATATTCTAATGCTTGTTAATTTTGTAAGCTTGGACACTTCTTTAAGTCTCATATATTAAATAGATATAAAATACCACCTACTTCTTAGGACTGTTAGAAGAACTAAAGTGCATAGTGCAAAGGAAGTCTCTCTTTCAGGATGCAACATATATATAGTAAGTACATAAATCATGTTTTAAACTACATGCTATAATATGACTATTGTAATGGTTGCTACATTGTGTCAACTTGAGAAGTTTAGAAGCTTAACTAAGTGACTTAGCTGTTTTACATCCTAGGGTGTACAGAATATGCCCTAGGGCAGCTGTTTACAGCATAGGATGTTGTGATGGCTGATTCATTGTGTCAATATGAGAAGTTTAGAAGTTTAACTAAGTGCCTCAGCAGGTGGCCTGGGTTCTCACTTTGTAAACATCCTTAGCCTGTGCAAGAGAAAGGCAGGAGGATGGTGTGAGTGCTACACCCACCCTATGAAGGGTAGCCTGCCTACATTATAAAGGAGGAAAAGAGGCTCCCTTTCCCCACTTTTTTGCTCTTGTTGCTTTTGATGTCTTCTGCTATCTTGAATGGCATGCCACCTTGCCTTGGAGCCAGCTGATTACAGATTGAAACCTCCATAAACTGTGAGCTGAATAAACCTTCCTTAATTTTGGGCATCAGGTTTTTTATCTCAGCAATGGGAGAACAATAACTAACACAGTTATCAGCATGTATTGGGTATTATTTAAAAAGAAAAATCGTCTACTATAGTTTTTCATCTTTGTACTTCTAGTACCAAAGCACAGAACATAGGATACAGTAGGCATCTAAAAGTTTTGGTTAAATGAACCCACAGGCCATTTTGTCCTCTAAATTTTTGGGCAATTTTTTGAGTTCAGTTTTTTTTTTTTTTTTTTTGTGAGCCAGTGTCTCGCTGTGTAATGTAGGCTGGCCTGGTGCTGTGTCCACTCTGTAGCCCAGGATGATCTGGAACTTGTAGCTATCTTCCTGCCTCAGCCTCCAAAATGCTGGGATTACAGGCATGTACTACCATGCTCAGCTTAGTTTTTTTTTTTTTTTTTTTTTTAAATTGAAGCAGTTGCAAGTACTTTAATGTTATTAAAAACAGATTAACAGGCAGAGAAATGGACAAGAAAATATATGGAATATACAAAACAATTACATTAAATCAAGTACACTATTAGATGCATTGGCCATAGTGAATTATAATAGCAATTTTCTTCCTCTTAGGTTCATAACTATACATAGACTAGTTGCTTAGAATTTTGCATAATTGTTGTCCATTAGTGTTTCTTTTTTCTTAAATAAGTCATAACAGTACTTCCTTTAATACCTTAAACTATACTGAGTGCTTGTTTTCCAGTAAATTAATGCTATAGACTTATAAATAATACCAGAAAGGAGAAAGAGAGAAGGACTGTAGATTGCTAGGGGGAATCTTTGTTTATTTTCCTCGCTTATCATAAAACCAACTGCAACATCTTGTCTCTTTGCTCTTTAATTTACATTTAGAGGAATATAGAGAACAATTAATCTCATATAATCTTCCATTTTAAATTAGTCCCAAATTTGAAAAACATACACTAAAGTTGAAATACTAGGCGGACAGGCATTGAGTTACCCATCACCATTTAAAATACATGACATGTTTTTACGATCTTCCTTGTGTACTTTTGAAAAGAGATACAGAGAGGAAACAAAAAAGAAAAAAGAAAAAACAAGAAAAGATAGACTCCCAGCTCCAGATTTCCCAAATGAAGGGCACTCTGTTTCCCAAGGTCAGAACTGCCACTTCATGTGTATAAGATAGTGCTTGCTTTCCTGCCTAATAGCTTTTCCACTTTCGCTTTTGAATCTCTTGGGAAATGTTATTCAGCGTCAAGATGTGGCTTGGATGAGTGAGCAGTGTTAGCATCAACTGTACTCAACAGAAGACAGAGGGGCTGGAGTTAACTTGCAGCAAATAACAGGGGAAAAAAAGAAATGCAGACCTACAATAGTATCAACATATATTAATAGGCCAAGGTCAAAGTTGACCCAACCCATGTAGATTTCTTCAAGGCTGAGAGTACACAAAGAAAGGAATGATTTTATTGAGACTCATAGCCCATGGGAGTAAGGTTCATCAGGGCAGAATTCATAACCTGTGGCAGGGCATCCAGTAATACCAACTGGTTGGCCAAATCCAGCCATTCCAAGACTGCCGGGGAATGAATGCTGTACAATTACTTCTCTGTTCTAAAGGTAATAGGAATTGAAGAAATCTGAATTGATGGCTCCTTTAGTGGTAATTAATCCATGTAAGATGTAGAAAAAGGTAGGTCTTTTGAGACTATCTCCTTCATAGATATATGACTCAATTCAATCATCACAAGTACTGCTTACTCTTACCCTTCTGACGACTCTACCCTACCCAGCCACTGAGAGTTATACCAGCAAAACTTTTCCTTCCAAATTTTTTTAGCCAATTCGCCATCATATTCTGCTATAATATCTAGTGTAGTATCACCAACCTTTCAGATTTCATTATCGATGAGATATGCTGGAGATTGTGTTTCCTTGATTATGACATCTCTAGCAGCTTGGTGGAAAACCATCTGGTAGAAAACCCAAGTTACTGACAAACAAATTCATCTTGTTGAGTATTTAGCAATTCAGTAAGAGCTGGGATTATCCCAGATTTAGCAAGCAAGCAGCACAAGAGCTATCCATAGATATAGTTCCAGGCATTATAACCACTTCCAAAACAAGGGCATTTTCTCCAGTGCCTGGTTTTAGTTTAATCCTTGAGGTATGGAACGAACTTGCACTCCTTAAGAACCTGCTCCCAGTCCAAGTCTGGGTTGGTCAGATTTGCCAGAGTTCCCAAACATTCAGCCACAAACTTCTCATCTTCTTCAGCAGTAACCTGGGCTGTAAGGTGCCCAACATTATCAATAAACACATTTTCAGTTGATCCAGCTTACTGGGAAATGTTACTGGTCAATTTTATTAACAATGGATCCTTGAATTTTAGAGTTCTTTTCATGAGCACCTTCAAACCATTTCCTTCACGTATCAGCTATCCATTCCTTTCATTAGTAGCAAGATTAATGCAGAGAGAAATGAGTTTGAAATAGATGTACTCATGTGGACATTCAAAGAGCATATTTATTAATGGTGTATAGTCAGTGCGTGCAGACACTGGCTTAAAGTGATCACAGTGTAGTACAGTACACATATTGTAGTAAAATAGACATATTGCTATTTGCTGGTAATTTTCATTGCCTAGGACTGCAGAGAGTTTTGGAAGAAGTCCAATTTATACCATTTTATTTCTCAGCCCTGTGTCGAAGGTCAGGTTTAGTAAAAACCAGAGAATGATATTCAGTAAATCTTTATGTTCACATGGTATCAGTTTTAACCAGTTTTTCAACAATATCCACTGCCACAGCATAATTCCTATTCACTGTAAAAATGCGGAGATTCTTTAAAAACATTACAACTAGGATAAGCCCCTCAAAAGTGTTCTGATCAACAGTTTTCACCCACATGAGCTATATTCTTATTCCTCATCTTCAGTTTCATATGAATATCCCAAGCCAGATTCAGAAACAAATAAAGAGCAACTTGCAGTAGCTGTGGCTGTTTTATGACAAGCTCCTGGTACTTTGTAAAGATTTTTTTTTGGTAATCCTTTTCAAGGTTTGGATTTCAAGGTCTTCAACAACAGCCTTCTTCTCAGAAAATCCTTCTCGCTAAAGCTTGTGTCTTTTAAACTCGCCATCAATGATATTCATATACCGAAGTCCAGTGTTATAAAGAGTGATTGCTCCAAGAAACGGAGAAAAATTGGAAAAGCAAATAAAAAAGATCTAGGCTATGTTTGTAGCTAATGCAAGTCTCTAATTCCAATCTTCTCTCAGGCCTTTTCCTAGTGCATGGAAGGCATTTTCATTTAGTAGTAGTTCTTCCACGTTATCGGGATTTCCAGCAAGCTGCGGGATTAAATCAGAACTGAACCTTGTCCGGAATATTTTCACACAATAACTCACTGTATTTATCCATGTCATTAATGCTGGCAACTTTGTCAATCTCTGTCCCTTCAAAAGGAAGTGTATCTTTGGTTTGCTTGATTTTTCTTTTTTTCTTTTCCTGACCGTAAATCACGGTGGTTCCGCAGATAGTACAACAGCTGTTCTACTGCACTTCCTTTTGAAGGATGAATAAGTCTACATTCCTCAACCACCTTCCGTGCCAGGGAAGTTATATTTGGGTTGGCACTGAGACCCTCAAGGCTAGTGATTTTATTATTATTATTATTTTTTGCATTCCTGTGGTTCTCCCAACTTGGCATGGCCCATTTCTCCAAGAATGGTAGCTTCCATTTTGTATTGGACAATAAGTACTTTTTCCAGTGGCTGTACACCAACATTACCTTCTTTAACTTTCCTTTTGAGGATCCAGCATCCTCCCCTTGCATGGCAGTGGTGGTGGCTGAGAAGCAGGAGGGTTACTTCCAGAGATGCTCATCAAGCATCCACACCCAAGGCGACCACACACTCCTGAGGCCAGCAAAGCCCGGGCAGCAGAGACTTTGTGGTTACCATGGTGAGGCTGCAGCTCTTCCCATAGCAACAGCACCGACATCTGCGACCTCTGCAGGGTCCTCCTAAGGCCCCCTGCAGATCTTTGGAGAGTCTTAATAGGTTTTTCCCTTTCACCTACTGTCTTAAAAAAAAATCAAGAAATTTTACCTATTGCTTTCCCCCAAATTTGTTATTCATTGCATATTCTAAAGTTATTTGACACAACCTCGAATGTATGAATTTTTTCAAGCTAAATTATTGTTAACACCAAAAATCATATTGTTGGAGAGTCTCTGCTTTCTGCTTAGATGTTAGATCTCCAAATTGCTATTTACAGGATTGTGATGACACTCCTTGTGAAGGCTGGTCTTTTATTTTTTTCTTTGGCTGAGTTACCCATCACGAGTCTATCTGCGGAATATTGACCTCTCCATCCAGACATGCTCTGTTATCTTGTTTCCTTTGTTGATGGAAACATATCATTTTTCAATATTACTTTGAAGCTGAGAAATTCAAAGATGCATATGGATTTCAGGAGTGAGGGACATAAGTGCCATCTGCTTATCCTCCCAGGTTTGTTGCTGCTGAAGGGGGAGAGCAGCACGTTTTCTGTTTGCCCATTATAAGAAAAGTGATTGGGGAGTTTTCAGAAAGGAATGGAGTTATCGTATCATGGGTATATGCTGTTCACACAGAGATGCTATAGTTCTCAAGTTATCCGTTTTAGTATTGTGTTTCAATAAAGCAGAAATATTGAGAGAACCCTAATCTTGTCAGAAGAAAGCTTGACTTTGCTATCTACAGTATTCGTCTAAAAAAAAAGGATGAGAAGCATAGAAAATCTAAATGAATCCACAGTGAGAAATCTGTAGTGTGAATCCCTACTTTAAAAAATATCCTCGTGTTTATCAGTGTTTCTGCTAGCTACTCTGTGCAGACTTCTTTTTCTTTATATTCACAAACCACATGGGAAGAAAGCTTCAAAGTTGGAAATGGGAAGGTTATGTTAAGTATTAGAAAGACAACCCTGGATAAGCAAATTTTAAAAATGTGAGCAGTTGGACAAATGATCTGAATAGACACTTCTCATTGGCCATCCAGCCAATGCATCCATGAAAAATGCTCAGTATCATTAGACATCAGAGAAATGGAAATCAAAACAACCACCCCTGTAAGAATGGCTATTCAAAAAGAAACAAGAAATTAAAAATGCTGGTGAGGCGTTATTGGTTCTCTGAAAAATAAGTTGAATGATTAGAAAATTATTGACAAAATGAGCCGATGAAGATAAAAATTGCTATTGAGTTAGATGTACAAAGGCTCAGAGGATTAGAAAAAATGATAAAAACATGGAAAAGATGCTTTATTTGTTTAACACATAGCTTCAATCTCTTTCTTTAAAGAAATCAAAACTAAATCTTAGATGATGCATTGTGTTCAGGAAAGAAAACAAAATAATCTATGTATTCATATTTTCAAAGAAACACTTTGTGAACAGAGAGATTGGAGAATGAAAGTACATTTATATGTTTTACAATAAAAACATCAAGTTGTATATGTGTAATTTGGAGAGTTTGCTTTATTCCATGCTTTCAAATACTTGACTCTCTGCAGGTATCAGCTGAGCAGGAGCAGAGAGTATTTATTGTGATCAAAAGCATTATAGGACTAAAGATAGAAGTGTGACTGAGAGAGGAAGAAGAGTTGATGAGGTCAGAGTGACTTCCTGAGGCCTGCTTCTTTTTCCCTCTGAAATGAAATCACTGGACCTAATAAATCTCTTTGTTCTTTCTATTTTTCATATTTTGCACTTATTCATTTCAAATTAGCAAAAAGTAATGACCTTTTTATTGTATTCTTTAATGGCTCTATACATCTATTGGCTACAATTTTTGAACATTGTATTGGTCCTAGAATATATATTTGAGTGTATCCTATTTTCTTGTTAACTATTCAATAGATACATGTCTGGAGGAGAAATCCAGGTTGGGTTCAGAGCATGTTACCACTTGCTTAAGAACTTCCCAGAACCCATCCTTAAATACAGGGCATCATGAACATTTCTTGTATGTGTTTGAGTTTATGCCTGATCAGACCTCTACAGATCATTTCAACCTGAATCTATGCACTTCTGCTACTGAACCAGTTTTATTTCCCCCCAGATCAAAGTGCTATGCTCCCATGGCTTCACATATGTGGTATTCTCTGTCTAGATTGCTCTTCATCTCTTTTGTCCTAGTTAACTCCTCCATGTCCATAGAAACTCAGGGCTAATGCTGTTTTCTTCAGGAAGTAGTACTTGATTACCCCAAACCAGATACTCCATCCATGTATTCCTTAAGCTTACCTCCAACATTTTAATATCCTATTACTTGTCTCTTCCACTAAGATGAACCCTCCTTGAAGAAAAGGTTTGCATCCATTCATGTTTGTCCCAGCATCTGGAAAAGATGGAGGTACAGCTTCCAACACAAGGAACTCATTCAAAAAATATTTGATCAACTGGACTGCTACAAACACAGATATTTGTAACTGGACTTGAAAAGAAGCATCTAAACTGTCTACCTGAAGACCTTCATTTACACATGAAGAAATTGAAGTCTGATGAATTCTCCCTTTTGCCCAATGGCTGTTACTAGCACTGGAAGCCACAATTTGCTTTTGCTTTATCTCACCCTTACCCCTTTTGCCTGAGGTCCCCAAATTCAAGTGGATCTGTCTTACAAGTTCACAGGAGAATTGATTAGGAGAAGAGATAACAGCTGTCATTATGAGCAGGAGACCTGGAATGTGTGCCTATGCTCAGGTTCCAAAAGTGAATAGAAGCTAAGGTCTATTCAGTAAGGTTTCCCCCTACTTACTGATAAGTATTCTTTTTCCTAGGCCCCACAATAGTTATTCATCACAGGCCACAACTGAAGTACACTCCTTGATGCTTCTCTTCAGAGTCTCAGCCAGCAGTCACTTTTTCGGGAGACTGGGATCCTTTTAAGATACAGCCCATTAGCACTTGAACATCGACATGTGAATCAAAACCCTGCAGATGTTGATTACCAGGTAACATCCAGGTTATTTCAAACTTAAGGATTTTAACTCTGACTATCCAACTGTGTCCTAGTCCTGAACAAAAAGCTGTGAAAAGGTTTATGACAGCGAGTAGAGAATTGATTGTTAAAAAGAAAAGTTAAAGATGGGGAGAAGAACAGTAAGTATGGCAAGTACAAAACACCTGGTCTGTACAGGCACACGCAACTTAACCTTTGTGTCCATAAATATTAGAACTAATTTGTTATACAAATTGGGATAATTTTGAGAGTGGAAAAAAAGACTGTCAATAATGATGGCACAAACATAAACCAATACTTCCATTAAAAAAGTCAGGGCATACAACTACTGCAAATAAAGCTCACGTGTGTCCATTGCTCCAAGATTGTTCCAGACAAAGCCCAGAAACTGGACTTGCACTGTCAGATGAGCTTTTGTTCCAGTTTTGTATCCCTTCCATCCCCTGTTTTATCCTGATTCTCCATGTCAATCCAAATGCCCCTCATTCAGCTTCCCATTTGCCTTGTTTTTCCTATTGGGAAGAACGGACTTCCTTAGATTTTGCTTCTAGGCTGCATTTTGCTAGACTTTTTTTGTGTGGTTCTGACTCCAAACATTGCTTTTCAAACTATTTTTGGTGGAATTCTAGGTTTTAAATGGTCAGTAAGTGCTGACTTTCATTTAAATATGTGAAAATATATTGTCAAATCCTAACTACACTGGCTTTTGTGAGGCTTGGGAAAGGTGAGTGGGAGATGCTCTAGCTTGCTTCCATCTTCAGTTGAAGCGGCTCCTCACTTCTTCTGGCATGACTTCCTATTATGCAGCTGATGGACACTCACTGCCAGTATTGCCAGCCTGTGCCCATACTCCTGAGTGCCGGGAGAAAATGATCTCAGCTTTGGGTCTGTGATGGAAGTGGATTAGGGTATAAGAATAAAGTCTTTATGTCTTAGTCAATGCTTCAGGGAGACTAACCAGGTTTTCACCTATTTTTGATATTTTGTTTTAAAAGACTTTCCCCATTAAGTTTCACTAAGAACTATGACTTTAGTTCAAGTCCAGTAGTTGACTTGCTGTTACTTCAACTCTCAGGCTATCATTTCCCTTTTTGGCATTAGAGGCTTCTGAAATGACTGGTGATACTCCTACCAACAGGCATTCACAGTCTTGTAAATTCTCTCTGTTTTAGTTACTTTTCCTCATTGTTGAGACAAAATATATGACACCCCAAGTTAAAGGAGCTAAGGTTTATTTTGGTTTACAGTTTATAGAGATCTCAGTTCCTAGTAGACTGCCTCCAAGGCAGGGTAGCAGGGCAGGGGCTTCACAGAGGCAAAAGAGTTCATGGCAGGCAAAAGGCAGCAAAGCAGTGAAGTAGCAAAACAGCAGCAATGACAGCAGCTCTCTTTCTGTCCCTTATATTCTATCCAGGCTACACACCCATAGGGTGGATATCACTCACACCCAAGGTGGGCCTTCCCATTATCCACATTCAGAACTATGCCAACTCAATCAGGGGACTGATTTAGTAATCATACACCCTTGATGCCAGTATCACACTCTTAATCCCAGCATCACACACTCTAGATTCAGCCACTGCTAAAAAGCTTGACCTGTGACTGTCTGAGGCTTTGAGGGGACATGTAGACACAAGCCATAACACCCTCTCTTTGGGCATGGGCCCAATCTGATTACTTGCTTTGAACAAATAGAATACTACAGCAGATGTGATAGGATGTCAACCTGAGAGTAAGTTGAAAAAGGATGGCCTTTCAGTCTTTCTGGTGCATGTTTCTCTTGCACTTGCTCTGATGAAGCCAATTCCTATATTACAAGCTAAGTATGGAGAAGCCATCATGAGATGGCACTGTGGGAAGGCTTTGGCCAACATCTCATGGAGGATCGAGGTCCTTAGTCCAACAGCCCTCAGTGAACTAAACTCGCGTACAATAATAACAGTGAACTTACAAGTGGGCTTGGCCTCAAGTTTAGCTTCAGTTGGGTTTGGCCTTGAGAAACCCAGAACCGGAGGTCCCACCTCATTTGTGCCCTTCTTTATGATTCAAAGAGATGATGAGATAATGTAGGCTGCTGTACTGTTGTTTTACATCTCTAAGTATTGGGGAGATTTGTTACACAGAGTTCATTTCAACCAGAGACTTGGTCCATTTTTTTCCAGCCTGTGGGAAATATTATACCACTTAAGATAACTGTGAGTAATACTTTGTCTTTTTAATGTTAGGTCCAGTTTTGCTTTTAAAAAATTCCATTGTTTATACGAAGAACTCTGGGAGTTCCATTAAACTCTTGTTCAATTATTTGAACTAATTCAGAACTGCTTGGGAAAAACATAAAGCAAACCTTGCCCTTGCTCTTCCTGCAGAGTACCACCTATATTCAAATGGGAGGTCAACTTAAGGTTTTAAATTTCCGTAATGCAATCCTGTGTGATGCTGCCTACATTTGAGAACTTAGTCATATCCTGCAGTACAGGGGGCTTGTATGAAGGACTTCTATCCACACCTGACTGTTATGTACTGCTCATCAGAGATCCTGTAGAGAAAATTATGTTTCCGCTATTAGAGACAGTGGAATCATTTATTTTTATCAAATTCTTGAGGCTTTATCATAATGCCAAAGCACACCATCAGCTAGCCCGATACTAAAATTTATTATTCTGATTTTCTGTAGAAACACCATCAGAGAACTATAATTTATAATTATTCCTTAAAGTTTGAGGTAAAAAATGATGATAAATAGAACAATTGTGTGTCTTTAAGCTTTGTAAAATTACTATCAATGACAGCATCATTTTACTGATATTTATTATACTTTCTTTTTCTTTTTTAAAGAGACTGTTCTACTCTCATTATGATATGATCATCTTACTTCTAAGCAACAGAACAGGTACAGTTTCTTGGTAAACAATAAAAACTATGTCAAATGTTGACTTTCTTATTTTACCTTGGCTGCTGGGATGTACAACTACTTCATGGTCAATATAGTATTTAGCCTTAGTTTAAATTGCTACTATATTTATTTTTGGTTCCATATTTTTACTAATTGGTACTTGCTTAGTTTTCTTCTAGTTACTTTTGTGAATTTTATATTGTTTTGAGGCCTTTATTTATTTATTTTTTTTCTGGTACCAGGAATCGAACTCATGACCTTGTGCTTGCCAGGCAGGTGCTGTGCCACTGAGCTAAATCCCCAGCCCGAGTCCATTATGTTTTGAATTATTACATTTTGGTGAGTAGATGGTGAAATGCCACCTCTTCAACATTTGAGAAAAGTCTTTATTAAATTAAACTAAGAATATGCATGAATTTTTTTCACTTGCAGAGTAAGAAAATGGCCATAGTGGACTGAGAAAATTTTCTCTTATAATTTCACAATTCAATAGGTAGACATAGCCTACCTCTCATCTGTGTTAAATAAAATTTTGAAAGTAGGGTGCAGGTACAAGATTCTGGTTCTACCTAGCAGAACTGGTGTTGGACATGAGCAAAGTGAGAGAGCAAGCAGATGAGAGAGTCACACTTCTGCACAGATCAGGGAAGCAGTGGTCAGGTTTGGAGAGAAGTGGGGGCACTGTTTAATGTTCTGAGGCTTCTTGATGTTCAGTGGGGTCTACCTGGGGCTGTCAGTAAAAAAGTCCCATTCTGTGGTTGGCATTGCTTCTGGCCGGGTAGCTCTTTGGTCTATTTCTCTAGTCCTTTCATGGACTCTTTGAGCTGTTTGGTATCCCCTGACAAATGATTTTTTTCCTGCTGAATCAAGTCATAGCAGAATCCTGGACAACATGAGGTTACAAAGACACATGCCCTCAGTACCTAGTCAAGTAGCAAATTAGACGGATGTGGGCCAGTATATCAGGTAACAGCAAGAGAATGGAGCACGGAAATCCATGTCTCTCCTAATGGCTCTCAAATTCAGCTCTTCTAAAACATTTTCTTCCTCAAAACCAGTGCTTGCATTTACTGTCTAAATTTCGCTTATAGTGCAGCCTGTTTGTGTCCTTGGCACGTAAATTATTTAATGGATTTGAGCTACATTTATCTTAAAAAATTGACTAAATTAGAGAAGCCCTTGTCTGTCTTTTTAAAAAGTTTGAATTGTCCACTTATGTATTTTATCACCTTGGCAACATGGACAGTGATTCTGTGTGTACACTGAAGTTTGTAAAAGATTTGCTTGTATTGATAACTTACAGTGAGGCTAATCAGGATCTCAAATAAGAAAAAAGGAATAATTCTGGGTGCTGTTGACCAACAGCAGCAATATTCTTCCCCAGCAAGTCCTTGTCCCTATTTGTAGGCAATAAATTCCAGGGAAATCTCTGTATCCTGGTGTATTTTAACAATATACAATGTATTAACCATTGCTAATGTCCTACTATTCTGTTTAAGAATTCTATATCACTGTTTTTGTTGTTTGTCTCAAACTGTTCCCAACCTGTGACAATTTTTAAAGCAGCCCCAAACTGGCAATCTAGGTAACATTTTCTAGTCTTCAGATGCGGCAGAAACAAGCATTCTGCTGCGAGTGACGTGCCTGAAAATTGCATCTGAAAGCGTGGTCATGAGGCCTGTTGGCGAGTTTTCAGAGTGGCAGGTGTCTGGGGTGCTGTTCAGGGGAAACGTGTGCGTTTCATCCTGAGAGCTGGTTAGCTTCTCTTTTAAAGAGTGAGATTCAGTACCCAGTTCTCTGCTGCCTCAAGAGAGACACAATGCTTTAAGCTCCCATTTCATCTGTGGTTTGAAATCTGTGTTTGAGTTGCATTCTATTTTGTGATTCATGTGTATGTTGCTTCATTTTTCCCTTTGGAACACCACATCCATCGGGCTCATTACCTCTAATAGACCTTTTAGCTCTCTTACGTGTTTGCAAAGTGTTACAAACTCATTCATGTCACTCTCATTTAAACAGGATGTTGCTGTTATTAGAGTATCTATTTTACATATTACTCCTCTGCCTCCTCTTCTACTTATTGGGTGCGTGAGGAGCAGAAGATAGCATTCCAATCACTGTGGAGCTAGAAAGTCTGGGTAATTGCATTTGACAAATATTGCAACCCCAGCCCCCAAACTCTCAGCACTTTCCTTCCTGACACCAACAATAATGGAAATGTCATGGTGTTAATGAAGGATTTCTACTGTGGGTCCTTCAACATGCTCCAAATAGCCACCAGCAAGCAGGAGCCATTCAGGTTTCTTGGCATAGCTTTACTCTGCAACTGCATTCATGCCTCCAGTTTCTTTTTAGGATGACAAAAATGTATTTCTTCTAGACATATTCTGAAATCTTAAAAAAGAAAAAAAAACTATCAGAGACTATAGAAATAAAATGAAATGCTACTCATTGTGTATATAAAAATTCATCCCGATTTTATGTGCTTCACAGACAAGGGGCGAGCTGATCATTGGAGGTACCATTTCTCAATAGGAAAAGTATATCTTCCTTCTCAACAGGAAAAGTAGATAGGCAGTTCTGGGGGAAAGCTTAGAGAGGATGGTATTCAAGACCCTTGATTTGCAGGGATGGCAATGTGATTTAAAAATGGAAGCAACTTGCCTGGATTAAATGTGAGATTAAGGAAGTTTACGAAGAAATGGATTCCCTATAAGAACATAGCTTTTACTTTCTTAGGTGTAACAAAAGTGAGAGTAAGTGGCCTTAGTGGAGGATATAAATTATCTATGGTTGGAAGGTAGCTGAGTGATACTTTTTTTTGAAATATTTCTTTATTAATTTCCCTCTTTCTTACTCTTCTCCACTTCTTTTCTTATCTCCCTGCCTTTTGTAGTACTGGGGTTTGAATCTAGGGCTTTCACACTGAACTGTATCCTGCTTTTGCTATTCTAGGTTTCTCCTGGTTCCAAATGAATTTTAGGAATGTTTTCTGTAGTCTTGCAAGGTATACTATTGCTATTTTGATTGGGATTGCATTAAATCTGTATAACAACTTTTGGAAATGTGGCCCTTTTCACTATATTGATTTTTCTTATCCAAGAACATGGGATGTCTTTTCATTTTCTGATATTCTCTTTGATCTCCTTTTTCAGAGTACTGTAGCTTTCAATGTAAAGATCTTTCACTTCCTTTGTTAGATTGATTCCTAAGTATTTCATTTTTTTAGATGCCATTGTGACAGGTGTGGTTTCCCCAATTTCTGTCTGGAATTCGTTAATTGTGTAAAGGAATGTTATGGATTTTTGTGTGTTGACTTTGCATTTAGCCATACTATTCAATTTAGTTATTAGATATGGTTGGCTAAAAGTTTTCAATTTTATTTAATCTTTTGAAGAACCAACTCTTTGATTCTTAGTATTGTTTTCTTTTTATCAATTGTATTATTTTGTGTTCTGATCTTTATAATTTCCTCTCTTGTATAAGCTTTGGGCTTCACTTGTTCTTTTTCTAGAAACTTAATGTTTAATATTAGATTGTTTATTTGCACTTGCTCTGTTTTTCTGATGTGGGAATTCACTGCTAGAAGTTTCACTTATAGGACTCCTTTTAGTGCATCCCACAAGTTGTACTGTCATTATGTTTAATTGTAGAAGGGGTCTAATTTTTTCTTTAATTTAATCTGTGACATATTGCTTAGAAGGGTACTATTTAATTTCCATGTGATTATGCAGTTTTGTGATTTCTATGACATTGATTTCCAATTTCATTTTTACACTGTGGTTTGATAATATACATGGGGTAATTTCAGTTCCTTTGCATTTACTTAAGGATGTTGTATGAGTTAGTATGTGATCTAGTATTCTTCTGTGTGCACCTGAGAATATACATTATGATATTGTGAGGTGGAACATTCTGTAGATATCTACTAAGTCCTTTTGTTCAAAGGTTGTGCTTAGTTCTGATATTTCTTTGTTGATTATTTTGTCTAGTTCATGTGTGTATTTGTGACAGTGGGGTACTGAGATACCTCATTACAGTTGTACTGATGCTTACCTTATTTTTATGCCAGTTAATATTTGTTTTATATAGTTGGGTGTGTTGGTATTTGGTGAGTATATATTTATGATTGTTATCCCTTCCTGTTGGATTGTTCCCTTAACAAGTATGCAGTGACTTTTGTCTCTCTTCATCAGTCTTGGCTTGAAATCCACTTTGTCTGCAAATAGAATATCTCCTCCTGCTTTTTCCTGATTCCTATTGCATGGAGTATTGTCTTCCATCTTTTGACTTTCAGTGTATGAATTTCTTTTTGAGTTAAATGTGTCTTTTGTATGCAGCATATTGTTGGATCTTGGTTCTTGATCCAACCTGCGAGTCTATTTTGTTTGATTGATGAATTTAGACCATTTACATGGATGGTTATAACTGATATGTACTGACTTATCCTTGTCATGTTATTTTCCTGTTATTGGATCCCTTTCTTTCTTCTCTGTTTAATTGTTTGCTTTGCCTAGTAGATTCATTCTATTGGAGTTAATAGAATTATAGTCTTCATGATCTCTTTATAGAATACCCTTATAAACATTTCAGAGTGCTGGCTTGGTGGTCATGAATTTCTTCAAGTGTTTTTTTTTTTTTTTTTTTTTTTTGGTTTTTCTCTGGTACCGGGAACCGAACTCATGACCTTGCGCTTGCCAGGCAGGCACTTTTGCCGCTGAGCTAAATCCCCAGCCCCTTCAAGTGTTATTTATCATGGAGATACTTTATTTCTCCATCAGTTTTGAAAGGCAATTTTGCAGGAAACATTAATCTGGGTTGGAAGTTGTTTTATTTTAGGGCTTGAAATACTTTACTCCAAGCTTTCCTTCACTTAAGGATTTGTGTTAAGAAGTCTGCTGTCATTATGGTGGGCTTTCCTTTATAGGTGATTTGTTTCTTTCCTCTAACAGCTTTTAATATTCTGTTCTTGTGCTGAATTTCTGGAATCTTGACTATTATATGCATTTTTGTGGATTTCTTTGGATCATGATAAATGGAGTTCTGTATGCCTTATCTGTATGTCAAATTCTTTTTCCATGCTTTCAATAGAATTTTTAATCTCCTTGATACCTGTTTGAATGGATTCTATTTCTTTCCTATGTTGAGTATTCATGGTTTCTGTCATTTTCCTAAGATCTTCTATGTTTAAATTCTACATCTACTTGAGATTCCCTAACTGTATCTTTCATTACAATCATCATCTCTTTAGTTACCTAAGAAATTAGTTTTGATTTGTTCTTTTCTAGAACCATCTTCATCTGCTTTATTATTTCTGCTGTTATCATTTAGGGAGTTCAGGTGGGTGGCTTTTGATTTGTTCCACCTCAATGACCCCTGGATTTGCCTTGGATGAGCTGGAGGTCTGGGGTTCCATTTTGCTTTCATGTCTTATTTTCTATTTTTTAAGATTTATTTTCTGTGTTGATGTTTGTAAATTGCTTATGTTAAGTAGCTTTATTGCTCATATCAAGGACTCTTTAGGGAGCGACTACTTTTCAGAGATGTTTTCTAGAGACAGCTGGATTTTGGTTTTGAATCTGTTACAAGATTTTACCTCTTGAGTTCATTAGGGATGAGAAATTGCTGCCTGTTTTGCATAGCCCCTGGTTCTTTGGTACTGAGCTATAGTATTGTTTATGATGCTCAGAAAATGTCAGTCTTGGCATACAAGGAAGTACAACTGATTAGAGCAACTATGTCACCTGGCCAAAGTAGTATGATGAGTAACAACAATATGATTTAGCACAGCCTAGAAAATGACAAACTATGATAACTATTAATTTTCCATCTTTAAGCGTATGAACAAGATTTATAATTATATAACAAAATATAAAACAAACTAGAAATTTATATACATTAAATATCCCCTCAATTGAGCAATTTTGGACTCTGATGAGAAAATTTAAAAGGTGTATTATGTAGTATCACTCATTTCACACTTAGTTTATTTGACTTAAGTCATTACATCTCCTTCCAGCTTCTTGAAAAGATGATTGTGAAAGATTTCCCTCCATGAAAAGAAAAGTCATAATTACAGCAAAATTTTATGGTCCAATTTTAAATGATTCATTTTAGGGTCTCATAGCTGTGTTAATCTTTAGTGATTGGATTAGGTGGCAGAAAGATAACTGGTGCCTTCAGTTAATTCAGAAAGAAAACCTGCTGCAGACACACTTACATGCTCTTCTTTGATGTAGTAGATGCTGTGTTACGCTACCTAGGTCCCCTGTCTCCCTCAAGATGAGACACCTCTTTCCCCAGGCTTTGAAAGCACTGATGGTTGACAGTTTCCAATGGTTTTTCTCTTTGGGAACTGCCTTTGGTGGAAGAAAACCATTTTATCTGTATGCAGTGGCTGCTCAAGGTGCTTTATAAAGACCTGGCTGCCTTGGCTTCAGTTGAAACAACTTTAGGGAGTCATCTCAGCTCTGTGCTCTCTGAGAAGACACCTGAAGCATTTGTTGTGACTGCATAATGGCTTCATTTTTCCCCTGGTGAGCTTTGCTCTTCTCCCTTCCTCCCAGATGGTGATGGCAGTGTAGGCTTTAACAAACTCATTGCCTACAAATCTCCATTTTATAGTCTATTTCCAGAGAAATCCTACCTACAACATTGGGGGTCGAGAATTATTTTTTTTACAACTCTATCCAGTGATGGATATACCATCTGGAAAACTTAATGGCTGTTTATTGAGATGAACAGTAGCACTTGAAAAGCTTATTCAATAAGACCTAGTGTTTAGGGAGATATGATATGATTTTCACCAAGGTCACTGTTGTAAACTCCAGGATTACTATGAGTGACCTGATTGATTACAGTTTCTCTTCCTCTCATCCTAATCTATGTGTGTTCCACCCAAGCCACATTCTTCTGCAGAGACAGCCACGTCTCCAGACAGAGGAGAGCTGTGCTTTCATTCATCATGCTTAGGTTCCCTCAAATGAACCATCATTCTACAGACCCATTTGAGTTGGCATTTTTACTATGGAATTATATATTCCAATTAAAACAACCCATAGGCAGTAAAGGTGCATTCTGTACCCTAACAGTGAATCTTTGCATTAGTGCCAGATTTGATAGTCTTAATGTATGCTTCAAGCTCCTTTGATAAAAATGTCCACCACAATGATCCACAAGGTGCATGTGCTGTTGACTTATGGCCCGATGTGACTCACTGAGGTTCTAAATCTCTTTGAAAGCTTCTTTAGGAGAGTCATGTTTGGCATATACCATTATGGTTATGAGAAAATGTAGCTCCATTAACAAAATTTACCTTGCAGAATAGCAATGCCCTGGCAGCTTGCAGATGGCTGACACATTGGGTAGTTTTTGCCCAGCTACAGGACACACTTCAGTTCTGACAGCTGGTTGCAGCAGGTGCACCAGCAGTGGCGTTGCCCTCGGTGCATGCTTTGGCATGCAAGCTCTAGGCTCTCCTTTAATGGTGCTAACTTTATTGCACTCATGGCTTTTATGAAGATCTGCCAGGTTTTCAGGAAAGCTGCTGTTCATGCATAAGTAACCCAATAATGCTTTCTTCTATTGTTAATAGTTACTCACTCTCTGATGTTTCTAACATGACACCTGTGCCTGTATTCAAGCTTCTAAGCACAATCACATTCTGTCATCTGCTTTTACAGTTTAAGGGAGACAGGTGCAACTAAGTTAGGAGATGCTGTGGGGTTTACTGTAGCGATGTTTTATTTATTGTATGTTTGTTTTAGAGGCCAGATCTTAAAGGAATTATTCTGTACACCCCTACCAGCATGAAATTTCACAGGCTTGGCCTAAAGATAAAATGAATAAAGATTTTAAAAGCACTGTAAGCTGCAGTATGTTCAAGATAATGGTGAAACTCAGGCAGAGTAGCCTCACCTACTGACCAATAGGTGCACTCTGCATGCTAGGCTAAAGTATGAGACTTCCTGGTGGAGGAAGAAACTAGATAACCACAACTGTATAGGAAGTCATTCTTAATAAACATGAGAGATCAGTGTAGTCACAAAATAGTTTTTTTTAAAACTCTTCTTAGTTTAGCTTTATCTTGACATATTCCCTCCTTTAAAGTTTTAGTGAAACAGACATAGACAAATATGCATATTTCAGAGAGGATTTATAAAATAGAGGTTGGAATGGATTTAATAAGGATCAAATTCAAGAGACATATTTACAGTGGAATTTTGTAGAGAGAAAAAGCATCAACTTATGTGTGGGACCCAAGTAAACTTGAATTGTTCCTGTAGCTCTCAGAGGGAGAGATGCTTTGATACCCCTGGTGGGTTTGATGAGTCAATTCAAGTGTATTCACTGTAACTAATGTGGCCTATTAGGCCAGGGTGCAGATGGATATTTCAATCAGTAAGAAAGACACATCTCCATTTAGAGCAGAAAAAAGTCACAGGAGAACTGTATAGTGGTTAAAATATTTATCTAGGAAGTGAGCATGATAAAATTTGCATAAAAAGATGAAGAAATACATCACCTATATATATATATCTAAAATGGAATGCAAATGGTCGGCTACAACATCACTTAGAGTCCTGTTTCAGAAATCTGCGGTCATGGATGATCAAAGGAGACAGAGAAGTGTGTGATCTGTTCCTAGTGCCAATTCTCAATCATCATCTCGCCTGGAGGACCTGGCCCATTTACAGGTGCTGACAGCAGAGGTCCCAGCTGGGCACAAGGTGTCAAGTCCAAAGGGGCTGCAGTGAGAGTTTATAGTCTAGGCAGATAGCAAATGTTGGCAGGAAGAGATAGCAGGGGATCCAAGAAAATTAATGAGGGTTTCACAGGAAAGGGTACGGACCCAAGAGAAGGTGAATTTCAGATTAGAAGTTCCTTGGAAGTCAAGAAAGGCAGCTTCCCCATCAAAGTTTGTTTGGGCCCACATCACAGGGTGACGCTTCATGGACTTCAGTACATCAGGGGGCAGAGGTGGGAACAATTCTCTGGGGAAACTACACAAGTTTTGAATATAGGGACAACACACAAAAATGCAAGGGTAGGATCTAGTTAATAAACTAACTGTGGTGGATGGTGCAGATATAATCACTTCCAAAACCACTGGGCTTCTACCTCTTACATACTCAGGTGCTTTTTGAACACAATTTCTTTAGATAAACTTGCTCCTGATGGAGGGCTGGACCTCCTAGCAAATAGCCAATTCCATCTAAATGGGTCATCTAATGATTCTCAAGTCACCAACTCAGTAATATAAGCAGATATAATCTGAGTTTTACTATACTATTCACTCTTTAATCTTTTACATTGGTCCTTGGGATGCCTGGAGCCTTATTTAGTCTGCATTTATTTTCATTATTCTTGCAAGTAGTAAATCTCTTTGCTCTATGGCATCAGATTCCCTTTTAAAATCAGATCAATATATTTAACAGGTTTTTAGAATGGGTACAAATGATCAATGTGCATTATTTATCACAGAATTGCCTGTGTGCATATTTTCTCTTGAAACTCTTTTTAAAAAGCAACACTTTAGGTATGCATGTGGATAATATGCATAATAACCGGAAAATTAATAATTTATAAAAGAAATATTAAACTGGCTGTGAAATTAAAAGAAATTCTTCTTCAAATTTGTTACATGTTATGCTCTCCTATTGTTATAAGTGGTCTCAAACAGATTAGTGATAAAAGAAGTGAAGACATGTAGCTATACATTTATGGTATTTAATGATATATAATAATTATCAGTAGTAATACCTACATGTACAGATGGGAGAGAATTAAAAAGAGAAGTTGGAAACTACTTAAGAAAAACTAGAAGTAATGACATTGAACACTAAATTTGTTCATGGGCCTCCTGGCTGTTAAGTCAAAAACAGGAAGATCTGTCCCCCATGCTGTGCCCCGCCCCCCTTTCTGTTGGTGCTTGCAGGCAGTTTTCCTACCATTGAAATCAGGATAGTGCAGCAGTTAAAATCCTGAGCTTTGGGTTCCGTAGAGGTGGTTTTAAGTGCTAAACTTCTCTCTGCTTATTATGGATCCTTGGATCAATGGTTTTTTTTCTAGTTTTTAAAAATTTATTTTAAAAATAAAAGAAGGAAAACATATTAACAAACAGACATCCATTTATGAAATAGCATAAGAACAGTACAAGCAATACAGAGTTACAGACAAAGTGGTAGGAAATTAGCAGTGATCTTTTTTATTACATACTGACATCTTCAAAGCGGTTTCTCAGGAAAACAAATAGAGACATGCAAGATTGATCAAATAATTAAACATTAATTTTTCCTTTCAGTAAAGTGATAGAAGTCAGTAGTACAACTATGTTAGCTATCCTGTATATACATATATACATAATTTCCCCTTCTATCTTTTCTCTTTTCCCTCACCTCAGTTGCTGTTTTCTTTTGAGCATTTTCCTTTTGTTTCACAATGTCTATCATACCTCCTAATTTTTATTCACTCTTTCAGGTTCTTACACTAGTGAGACAATACGTTGCTTACACATGGAGGGCTGGCTTATTTCACATATGAGTATGGTTTCTAGTTGTAGCCATTTACCTGTAAAAGCCTTGAGTTTATCTTTCTTGATAACTGAGTAATATTCCATTATATAAAAGTACCAGAATTTTTTTACCCATTCCTCAGTGGATGGACATTTGGCAATTACAAATTGTGCTGCTATGAATGTGGGTGCACATATATCACTGTGATATGATGTTTTCAGATCTTCTGGGAAAATACCCAGAAGGGGAATAGCTAGGTTGAATGGCACCTCTACACCTAGTTTGCTGAAGAATCTCCAAACTGATTTCCACAGCGGTTTCAGCAGTCTACACTCCCACCAGCAGTGGAGGAGAGTTCCTATTTCTCCACAGCCTTGCCAGAATTTGTTATTGGTTGATTTCTTAATGCTAGCCATTCTTACTGTGGTGAGATGAAATCTCAATGTTGTTTTAATTTGCATTTCTCGAATGACTAGTGATGTTGAACATTTTCTCACATATTTACTTGTCATTTGCATTTCTTTGTCTGAGAAGTGTGTATTCATCTCAGCTGCCCGTTTTTGGATTGGGTCTTGGAATTTTGGGGGATGCTGAATATTTTTTAATTCTCTGTATGTTTTAGATAGAAGACCTTTGTCTGAGGGACAGTCAGCTAAAAATTTTTCCCAATTTGTGGGTTTTCTTTTTACTCTGCTGGTGATTTCTTTAGATGTGCAGAAACTTTTCAGTAGAATGAAATCCCAGTTGTTGATTCTTTGAAGTATTTCACGTGCAGTTTAGTTTTTGTTCATGAACTCCCTGCCTACCCTTTATCTTCAAGATTTTTCTGTACTTCCTCTTCCAATAGATTTAGTGTTTCTGTTTTAATATTGAGATCTGTGATCCATTTTGACTTGAGTTTGGTGCATGGTGATAGACTTGGGTTTATTTTCAGTCTTTGGCAGGTGGCAAGCCAATTTTTCCAGCTATCATTCTTCCAGTGAGTTTGTTTGGCCCCTTTTTCAAAGATTAGGTGGCCGAGTGTGTTTGTGGTTGTGTCTGTGTCTTCCAGTCTGTTCCACTGTGTATCAATGATTTTAACTCTCCCACCCTCATTGTCTTCATCTGAAAGATAGGTACAGCAATTCCTATTCGTTATAGTGGCAGAGAAGATTAAATTAGAAAATGCATATAAGTTACCCAAGGCCTAGTCACATGGTAACTACTAAATAATTGTTAGCTCAAAGGCCCACATCATAAAGGGAACACCCAAATCAGAAAATTCTCTTGCAGGTGTGATACTGATTGAAGAGAATGTTAAGATTTAGATCTAAAATGTCCCTTGAAAGTCCTATGTGCAGAGGTGGGGCCTAGTTGGAGGATGGCAGGTCCACTGGGGGCATGACCTAAAAGTATATATTCTTCCCTTCTCTCTCTTTCTGCTTATGGTTGCCATGTGGTGAAGAGCTTTCCTCCACCATGTCATTCTGCCAAACCATTTCTTGAAGCCAGTTTAACCAAGGACCGAATCCACTGAAACTGTAAGCCCAAGTAAACCTTTCCTCCTTTCTGTTCTGAGTGTTGGGTATTTTGTCCTAGCAGCAGGAAAGTGACTAATGTGGAGAATATAGGAATAACCAAAGTACTCATTTAAAAGAATGATGAAAGCTTTATGCATACAACAAAATGTGTAATTTTTTTTCCTTGAATGTTTTTATATAATTAAAATGAATCCAAAATTAATACTCTGGGCTCATGATAATTGATACCTACTTCTAACTTTGTACTCTGGTTTCAATACTGTTTGGAAATAAAAATCATTATATATATATATATATATATATATATATATATATATATATTAGTACCTTGGTTTATGGATGCGTCTGTTTGCAAATAATTCAGTTCACAAACAAAAGTATTGAACAAAATTTCACTTCTGTTCATAAACTCCATGTTGGGTGATACACATGGCCATAGCTATCTTCCTCACACAAACACAAACACAAATACATCTTCCCCAAAATCCTAAAACAAATTAATTTCATACATCAAGGCACTACTAGGAGAATCACTAGGACATCCTTATTCTGTACAGACTAGCGCCTAGAATGGTGTGCATATCATATCTGTAGCTATAAATGATGTTCTGGGATGTCCAACGTCACCTTAATGTTAGTGCTACCTCCTTCTACAATTTGTTCTGAATTATGGAACATCCAAAAGTGATATTTCTGAGCTCATTTTTTCTACACAGTTCTGCCAGGAAAGCCAGGCTTCTACTGAATGACACATCGTATCAGATTCAGAGGCGGAAGAGAGGTTAGTATTCTTTTGAGGCAGGTGCAGCCGTGACGAATGGTCCCATGAGAGGTTTGAAGCCCCACTTCAGTGCTTAAAACGAGCTCACAAGTGACCCTCACTAGCTCATGCAGTAACTGGATAAATCTCTAAGCTCTCTGTGGACCTATGCACAGTGCGGGGTCTCAGTTTCTTCCACATTCCTTTCCAAAACAAATTCTTTTACTGTCATATTCTCTGTAGCCCATTCAAGGATATCATCATAATAACTCCAATATCTCTTTTACATGTCATCCTACACTAGAGCCCTCACCTTAACTCATAATATACCTTTGGGGGTCACTAGCCATATTAAAGCTACTGTATTCACTATGTCTACTCTAGGGCTTGATACAAAGGAGGTGCTTGCTGATGTTTATAGAAAAATCCAGGTGGGATAGCTGGTCTTGGTACTCCTGAAGCATGCCTCTCACAAGTCAACCATCCCCTTGAGTAGCATGTCATGTTGGGTTAGTGGTCTTCCTAATGGTTTGGTGACTTCTCTGACTTTGTTACCCACTATCTGGAGCATAGAAGTGGTCACTCAATACCAATGGTGTTGGTATAAATTTTTGTTGAGTGAGTGCTGGCTAAAATATCTGTCTTTTCCTCACATTTTAATCCACTTGGCTGGGATTTTAGCTGACTGTCTTT
Source organism: Chinchilla lanigera (assembly GCF_000276665.1). Taxonomy (NCBI): domain Eukaryota; kingdom Metazoa; phylum Chordata; class Mammalia; order Rodentia; family Chinchillidae; genus Chinchilla; species Chinchilla lanigera. The sequence goes on along the minus strand of NW_004955422.1, from coordinate 9,656,735 downwards.
TGGCTGGGTTCTGAAAAGCAGCCTTTGGATAATTATCACCTCCCCTCAACTCTCTTGGGCTCACTTTTTTCCCCTTTCAGCAGCTCACAATGCTTTGGGATTAATCCTGGGAGTGCTGAACAGTTTTGCTGTCTGCTCTTGTATAAAATCTCTATTTCTTGACTAAGTGTCATTCTTGGACTTAGTAGGTGGTGGGCATAAAGGCTGTGGTGTAAGAAGCCTACTCAGCTGAGTTGGCCTAAACGAGCTCCTCTTCTTTTAGTTTCACATTCCTCCTTACGGAACATCATGCCTGAAATAATTTCCACTTATCAGTGAACCCAATATTTGAGCACAAAGACTTTCATTCATTCAGTGTGAATGAATGTGGCTATGCTCCATGAAATCTGCTAAGTCCTGGGAGTGGCACGGGGATTCCAAGGAGGATGAGTCCTCATTCCTGTCAGATGGTTGTCTGATGTCTAGTGGAGAAGACAGGTTCAGTGTAATGAGCACTGTGATAGAGGGAAGGATTAGCCAATCAGTGTGGTGGGTTCTGTGACAGAGGGAGGCATTGGCCAATGAGTGAAGTGGGTATTGTGATTGAGGATAGCATTAGATAATCAATATGGTGGGTATTCTGCCAGAGGAAAGTGCAGCGAACTAGAGAAGCACAGACAGAACAACCAGCCCAGAGAATTACAGCAAAAATTTGCACAATGTGTTTATCATAGTGATTACTGCTAATGTTCAACCGATGGTCATTATTATTATTATATCCTTAGACTTACCAGTTTGTGATTTCTGCCTTCCAAGACAGTGTCCCTCCTTTTCTTTTCTAGCATATATTAATAACTATGGGCTTCACATCCCAAAGAATAGTGCCTAAAGCTCACCGATATCTAGGACACCAACCCCCTTTGGAAGCCATATTGGGTAACTTTCTTTTCCCAACATGTTTTTGCCAAAAATCATTGCTCACAGCACTTTCTTTTTTTCAGAATTCCCTTCACAGTCTCTTCTATCTATTTAAACTTTTTATGACCACAATGACTCCCTCTCACCATAGCCCACAGCAGCTTCTCTCTCCTGGGAGCTTCTATAGCAGCCCTGACCAGCACGTTCAGTGGTTCCCCACAAACTTGGTGACTTCATTATTAGTTTTCCACTATACTCCAATCCAGTGAGGGGACTTTTCTCTGTACATGTTCTGCATTCCTACCCTGCTTTGCAGTGAGTAAGTGGCTAATACCTAGCTGTTGCTTGAGAGGTAAAGTTACATGAATTCTACCATATTCTTCCCTCTCTCATTTGAGAGCATTATTTGGATAAAAGTAAAAGAAAATTCAACCAGTAGTTACTTAATCCAGAGGACACTTGCCTTCTGAAGAAAAAGCCTAGAATCTTGGTGTTCAGTCCTTCACTCTGTGATGTTAATACATTGCTCTGGCATCTCTGGGATTCTCTGGGTTTCCTATACTTCTGTTCTTTACAAGACTTCTTCTGCTTAAGAAACGTCTTTCTTACACAATTGTGTTTAGAAGACAAAGCAGCAAGCTACCTGCATGTGTACGGTGCAGGCCTATGACATATAAACAGAGAGGAAGGGAGGGCTAAGGGAGGGAGGAAGGGGTGGAGAGAGGAAGAGAGAAGACCCTTTTTCTTTTTGTCATTGAGGAGAAAAAGTCTATCTCAGAGGTCTTTTCATGTTTGCTGACAGGAACTTATCTCCAAGTTCCATGGACTCCTTTGCTGTGAGGAAGGCTAGAGATGCAAGTGAGACTCTGCTTTGCTTTTTAGTTTCTATAAGAGGAGGAGGACATGAGGTTAAGTCTTGGCAGTGCCTGTTAAGTAGCTGAATGACAATGTCCTGTATACTTAGTATGGGGTGACATAAACTCATGCTACTGACATCACTACACATTGGGGCATGGCTCATTGGCAGAGACTGGTAAACTACTGAGAGTGGAACATGTGACAAAGAGGAAGACTTAGGAGCTTAAGAGTAAGTGAAAAAAATATGCAACAGAGCTAACCAACATTAGTGGGTGTGACATCTGAAGAGAGAGAATGGTTGGGGGAGAGCTGTGAAGGTGGGGTGGTGGTGTGACTTTGGGGGTGTGGATTATGTTCAGAATCAGTTGTAGTAAGATGTAAGGACTAGAGCAGTTGCCCTTGGGCTGGTGTAGGTGGACCAGGAAGAGTGGGTGAAATGTTCCCTTGAGAATCACCTTTGTTTTATTTTTCCAAAAGTTGACCAGGAGGTTGTCTCCCAAAGAAGTAAGAAAATGAGATAAGAAAGGGGGGAAATAACAGATATATTCATGAGCAAATTGCATCGTGAACTCAGTCTCACTGTGGACTCTGCAGTGTTATGTAGAACTCACCCCAGAAATAGTGTACCAGTGAGATAAGTGAGATAAGGTCAGTGAAATACAGTATCCTTGCACCAGTTTCCATCTTTTTCTGGTGGGAGTCAGTCTTGCAGGCATTGGGACATTGCACTTATGACTTGTCTTACTGTAGGCTGAGGGCAGACTGAGTATCGTACACTTCCAGGGAATGCTATTTGGCCGTGGAGCACAAGACATCACTGTAAAGTATGTAAATTACATATTAGTGACATCTGAAAGTAGATGAGACAGATATGTAGGGGACCCAAAGTCTCTGATACAGGTAGCATCTTCTGCTAAACTAAAAGGGAATAAGAAAGAAAGTGCAGTATCTTATCTACTGCAGGTACAGAGCTCATAGTTTAGCACTGACCTGAGAATGGAGGGAAGTATAATCAGTTGCTAGCTTTAGAGTGACACTTATTCTGATAAGTATACTTACTTGTCTGCAGACACCAGTGGATACATGTAGAACAGGAAAGGGAACTTGAAACAGAACAAAAGCTGAAAACATCTGCGTGAAGTTTTGGCATCCATAACTTTTTCTTAGGAATACTTGCAACTTCTGCACTTTTAGCCTGTCCACAACCCTCTCTTAGTGAAAATAGGTGGCTGGGAGTCCTGCTCATGACATCACTTACAGGATCACAGATGAGTGAAAACCCACAACTGGGTCAGATACTCATGGTGCAAACTAGTACCAAACAATAAGAAGGATGGTCACATACTTTCCTCGGAATTTAAATTTGAGACCTGGAAAGCTTATTTTGTTAGTATTGAAGCTAACACGGAAGGGAAGGTCCAATAATCCATATCTATACTTATCTTCCAGTAAATGAGTAAGATCCATTTTAGAGTGGGTTAACCTGATGCTTGTAACTAAAAGAGTAACAGAAAAACGTGGATGTTGATTTGTTTTACATTTAAATAGTTGATCACGGTGATCTATTAATTCATTTTCCTTGCAATGTTTGACGTTTATATGCAACACAGAAATGCGCTTACACACACACACACACACACACACACACACACACACACACATGCCAGCTTACATGTCAGGTAGTTAAAAGGAATCAATTTAGTGGGGATAATGATCTATAAAGTGAAAAGACTATCCATTTCTTTCCTGTCTTTCATTATGTACCTTCAGACATTCGAGATTCATTTCATCTCTTTTTGAACTCTTAGGAACTGTCCTATCGACCTCCTCTTTTGTTTTTAGCCACCACAGCTCTCGAAGCTCTGTCTCCTATGCAAATTCTTTTAGGCTGCTATTGCTTAAGTTTCCCAGGGCAGTTGTGATTTCAACTATTCTTTCCATATACTATCAATGTCCTAGAAATGCCAGTATTTTGGCATTTAAACTATATCTCTGAGACAGTTTAATCCCAAAAGTGGAAAAAAAATCCTTTGTTAGACTCTGCATCCTGATTTTTGGTTTGGAAAACAAGGTCATCATTGTCTTATTCCATTATTCTTTTAGGTCTTGAAATTTTAAAGTCATTACTACTTTTCCTTGAGTAACTATATCCGGTCAACCTTTACCACTGAAGTGCTGTATTATACAGAGGAAGACATGTATCAGGGTTTATTTATGTATTTATTTTTGCTGTCTGGGAACTCTTATTACTGAGAATCAGCACATCCAGTGGAGTCCTCCTTGAAGGAAAAGTTAAAATATGGGCATCAGTCTCATGGAGCAAGCGATCCCCTCACCCATACGAAGGAGTACCGGATGGGAGGAAGAAGCTGAATTCAGATTGCCGTGGTGCTCTAAGGATATGCAAGCATAACTCTACCTCTCTCCAAAAGCATTTGCATTTGGTTTCTATGGTTCTGAGAGACAGAATAATTATTCTTATTAACTGGTCAGAAACAAATACATTTCAGTATAACTGCTATGGTCCTGGGATGCTGGCTGCAACATTATTGAAACATCACAGTGATATCACAGGAGAGTGATGTCATGCTCTTCTGATTAGACCCTCAACTTCATGAAAGCAGTGTTGTGCTGGTCTTGATTATGGTCCTCCTGCATGCCTGACCTGGGCCCGCTCATGGTCAGTGATGGTCACTGCAAATGCAAAATATGTGCATAAGTGTGTTTATAGGAGATTAGCACTCCCAGGAATATTCTGCATGGCCAAGGCTCTTATTGGATGGTACATAGCAGATCCTTGGACTCTACTGTTCTCTCAGTTTTGAAGACTTACTGACAGGTGGTGTTTGATAAATTTAAATGACATTTATGGTCACAACCATTTTGTTTTCATTGTGATTCGCTTTTTGATGTTGATGCCAATAATTTGGATGAATGTTTGTTTTCGTAGGGGCTGAGATTGGCAATTTAAAAGAAAAGTAAGGAAATTAATTTATTATTTTATATCGGAATGCTTCTATAGTAATTTTAAATAATTATTCATTTGGCCTTTTTCTTACTAATTAGCCTCTTAATTGCTTGCTGATACATAATGTATATGCGAGCTTCACACTTCTTTAATTTTGTATTGCTTTCTGGATCCTAGTCTTTAAAATGGGAATGATAGTAACTTAAAGGGCTAACAGAATACTGAAATGATCAATTAGAAATTGGGCACCCAAGGAAGTAGAGCAAAGTGATGATAATGATAGCTGTAAAATTATAGCTGTCTTATTAAGAGATAAACATGTTATATGCCATTGAAAACTTTTTACGTGTATTTGCTAATGAGTGCTAACCCAATCTGTGCTGTAGGTGAAGAGGCACACAGTTAAATAATTCACCTAAGCTCATGTGTAACAGTAGAAGTGGGTGGAGTAGAGATTGAGATGGTGCAGAACTATAACTGTGTTACAAATCATAAGGTGAATCCCTTGGGTTGCAGTTTCAAGAAAGGGAGCCAGAAATGTAGAGTTGGGGAGTTCTTATTTCCTTGTTGTGAAATACAAGATTGTATACATTATCTGAACTTCAAGATGGCAGCCCACTTGCTTATGGCCGTTCCTTCACCGTGCCTGTGAAATTAGGCTGATCATTAAAGGCTCAGTGGGTATTGGGCAGGAAGGGAGAAGGGTCAAGCCCTCAGAGAAGCATCCCACTCAGTCCAATACAAATACAGTAAAAACCAAGAGGCGATGGCAGTTCTACTGTTCTTCATGTCCTTCTCTTCGGTGCAGGGTGATTCTTTCTTCCCTGGTTTTGACACTTCTCTAAGATATTCAGGTTGGACTTTCACTTATCTACAAAGGACAAATAGATTTTTTCATGAGGCCGAACTTTCTCTACATGCAATCTCAATATTTATGTGGGAGTAACACCACCAGCATAAAGTACAATTATTTTTTAGGGTTTCTGTTTCAGATTTTTCAGGCTACTCTTTGGAATAATAGTTATGAGATGGGAATGGGTATGAGACTGAAAGAAAGAAACCTTGATGGAATTAATTGGGAAACACTGGATCTAACAAAATAAAAGTACTTTCATGACCTAAAACCCTAGACCTTTATGCTTAGGGTTCTAAAATACACTGTATTGTGAATGTCCACGAGGATCATAAAGTAGGTAGCAATTCTCAAACTAATTGATGGCTTTTAAGGTTTTTCCTAGAGACGTTTATGTGACTTACTGGTTCACAGAACAAACACATTTTAGAAAATGTTCTTCTTTCTACATTGTGCAAATGAATATATATTCATGGTTTTATAAATAAATATAGACTAAACACTTATGGATATATAAGATATAAGAAGAAAGAGAACTCAGAGAACACATAAGACAGTATGGTCGACTGCAAAAGGGTGAATTCCAAAAGTTTAGCATGTTGTTCTAGTTCTGTTGCTGATTAGTTGTGTGATAACAGATAGAAACACTAACACTCCACATCTTAGTTTCTTGGATTAAAAATTAGGTTGGAATGGAGTGGTGACAGTGGAAAAGTGGGGAAAAAGGATCAAAAGGAGTACAGAAAATGTACCTGGTGGTTAGAAAGGGAAATACGGTACTAAGAGTATTGGGTAGCTAACAGACATTATTATCTCTAACTTGCCCATTGACTTAGCGTTCATTCACACATTTGACAACTATTTTGTATACCTTCATTGCATTCTGAAGACAGAAGGACAAGAATGGCAAACTTTTCCACCCCTTGGGTCTGCAGATAAGGAGAGAAGAAAATAAGGAATCAAACTAATGGCAACCAACTGTGCAAAGTAGAAATAAATGAATTGGGTGAAATGATGTCAGATAACGGAATTAATTCCAGTTTCATAAGTAGGAGGGGCGAGCTCGTGGAAGAGCCAGAATAGAGCAAGCTTCCTACTGGTCTCTTTAGTGGGTGGCATAATTGATTTTTTTTTGCCACATGGGTAGCCTTCTCATTGTGGGGCTTCCTATTGTGATTTTAAAATTAGCCAATGTTGCATTGCCAAGTCATAAAAGGAAAATGATTATAGCATATATATATGATAAATTCTGGCTGAGATATAGACTTTGAAGTAATTCCAGTTCTAGAAAAAGCCCCTTTACTTCATTACTACTGTCCTGTAGGTGGAGTAGAGAAAGGAATTTCATCATTCTGAGTGTAGAGAAATTTTGCCTCAGCTGTTCCCCTAATGCACTGAGACATCTGAGCAATCTACTCAAACTTTCTCAGATTTATTTTTTCCGTTTGAAAAATGAAGGAAGAGGTATAGAGTTCCCAGTGGCTTCTGACTCCTAAACATCCATTCCAGGTTCCTTATGCCTTCAGTCCTGCCGCAGTCATGGTCTTTGGCATTTCAGGTCCAATGCTGACGCTGTGTCTCCTCCTTCCTGTACTGTCACTTCTGATTTAGCTCATTCCAGAAAATTTACAAGCTTGAAGGCACGGCCACAGTGATGCTTCTGTGTCACACACAGAGGAACATTAAAACATCTTCCTCTGTGCTTCCCTCAGAGGGGCTGATTCTATTCTGGAAAGTTTAGATAACTTCAGATGAAGGTGCCCCTTTACTCACTGTCATTGTCTCAGCAGCGCGAGTTAATATCTACACTAATTGAACACATGAATCAGAGAAAACGATGATTTGTTGTGGCCGTGTGTGTGCTTACAAAAACAGGGGTAATGAAAAGCTAACGTGAGACAAATTGAGTTGTAGAGTTTTGTAAATGGAAATTTCTGCCTAGAAAAAGAAGTAAGAAATACATCGAAGGGCCTTGAGGATCCCAAGCTGAGCATCTCATTTTTCCCTGGTTGGGCTTTTTTTGTGGTTTTTTTTTTTTTTTGCAGGTATAGTTAGGTATCATAAATAATATTGTCTCTGCTGGGAAGTTCACAGAGAAATGGGGAAGCTGCTGGATATACCTAGTCAGAATAAAAGGATGAAGCTTTCTGTTAGGAATTCTTTATGTTTAGACATTGCCTCTGTGTGTGTGTGTGTGTGTGTGTGTGTGTGTTTTGTGTGTGTGTGTGTTGCACTTATATGCATTGATTTACCTGGCTGTGTATTCCTGGAAGGACTAAAAGTCCTTCAGCTTAGTTTATTGCATTCTTGGTGGGTTAATGCTATTCTTTGTCTTTCACAGGAAAGTTGTGGTGGATGTGAGCATGCTCTGCCCTGAGCTCTCAGCAAGGAAGGACATATAGCTAAGTTGTTTGGATTGCCTTACTTAATGCCAATACCCTCATCCGGGTGGTTCTCATCCAAGGAATGGGTGAGGCAGGGTGTAATGTTCTGAACTTCTTACCCCACACTGGGAGAAGCCTGAAAGACAATCTGAATCCTGATCTTCTGTGGCTTGGAAATGCATCGTTGGGATGGTATTACAATGTTACTTGTTCTTCCATCAAGTTCCAGTTTTTTCCACTCTCTTTCTCAGGGGTTGCTATCATGGCTTCTCCTTAGTAAACGTCCTGCAAACTAAGCACCAGCTTAGGGGTGCTTCCTGGGAAACTCTCCTTGCGCATAAGACAATAATATATAATGAAATACAAACTGGATCATGTTATTTTCTTGCTTAAGATTTCTCTTGGATAAACCCCAAACTTCTTACTATGGTTTAGAGGTGCTTTAAGTAGCAGACCTTGCATACCTTTTGCAGCTTTATCTCATACTACTGCCACATGTGCACTTTGAACTCCAGTTTGTGGTCCTTCGAATGTTCCAAGCATCCTCATGCTCTGAGGCTTTATACATAATATCATGGGTTATTTTTTGGCCTGTCTGTTTCCCTGACAAACCTCTATATTTCCTTTAAGACATGTTTTACATCACCATAATGAGTTCATATTTACTGAGATTTATTCTTGAGTGAGAGACTGCACTATCTTACTTAGACCCTAGGTACTTATGCAGCAGATACTATTACTATTCCTATTTTACTGATTAAAAATAGAGGCATAGAAAGTTTAAGAGACCTTGCTCTAGATCATAAATTTGGTGCACCACAGAGTTAGGATTCATAGAAGATAGATTCTGTCCTTGTCTATTATGCTAAACCATTCTGTGTGTTCCTTGAGAGAAGGGATTTTTTTTTTCTGTCTTTTGTAAAAATGTTTTATTGCCAGGTATGGTGGTGCACACTTGTAATCCTGGCTACTCAGGAAGTTGAGGGAGAGGGTGGAAGGTTCCAGACCAGTTTAGCAAGACCCTGTTGCAAAAAAAGAGGGCGGTGGGTGTGCATCAGAGATAGACCTCCTGCCTGGGTTCCATCTCCAGTGCTAGGAAAAAAAAAGGAAAGAAAAGAAAAACTAAAAGTGATTTTTAGATACCATTTCTAGAGATTTTCATTTCTTTTTTCAGCTTTATAACTGACAAACAAATATTGTACATAGTCAAGATATATTATACATATATACAAGATAGCTAAAATAATTGTACTATTAATTTCTATTAGTTAATTGAAAGGAACAGTTAGTGCTTATACTGTGTGATCAATTTTGCATGCCTGTATCATGTAATATGAGCAACTAGTTTGAAGATAACAATATTCAATATAATAACCATTGTTAATTTCCTATCATCTTGGTTTGAAATTCTGTATCATTTTTATTGTTTTGTTCACATAAATAAATGTGAAAAAAGATATATGATATTTTGATACATGTATACATTTTGAAATAACCACTACTATTAAACAAAACAAGTTAACACATCCATCACACCTTTCGTACTTACCATTTTGTGCGTGTATGTGTGTGTATGTATGTGTTTATGTGTGCACACATGTACATGTGCGATGAAGACACTTCAGATTTACCCTCGTGGCAAATTTCAGTACAGTGTTATTAACTACAGTCTCCACCCTGAGCACTAGATTTCCAGAATGTATTCATCTTGCCTAACTAATGCTTTGACCCTTAGTGCTGGGGAGAATGACTACCTGAAGGGTATGCACTACATTGCAAATCTTTCTGATGCTTCTTTAACTGGACCCACTAAGAAAGCCAGGACCTGAGGCTGAGTGTGTATGTCCTCCATCCCTATCAGTTTCCCATTCCTTCCCTGGGGAAATAAGACCCAAGTTTTCTTTAGCCTTTTTTTTTTTTTTTTTGGTACTGGGAATCGAACTCAGGACCTTGCACTTGCCAGGCAGGTGCTGTGCCGCTGAGCTATTTCCTCGGCCCCTAAGTTTTCTTAGATACATTCCCAGTTGGATCCTAGCACTATTTCCTAGGCCGTCTTCCTTGCTCATTATCTTTACCAGAGCCAGCAACACAGAAATGAAGTTGGTCATGAGGTGACTTTGTAGTTCCCTTTCTACATTAAAGTTCTATCATTCTCACCATTGACTCATTCATGCCCTAGGCACTGTATTAAGTGCTGAAGAAATACTGGTGAACAACAACCAGATACAAACCCTGCCTCATGGAGCTTACGTTCTGGAGAAGAGACCAGAAATATGCATCTACATAATTCAGAGTGGTGTGTATCTGAGGAAATGTAGTGTGCAAGAAAGGGGGTTCTGCAGAAGACATAAGTGTTTAAATTTTGCAACTTGACATGTCTGCAGGTCTTAGATGAAAAACACCACATGTGGGTGACCAAGGTTTTGCTTCAGGAATACCCTAGACTAGGGAAGGATGAAAATCCTACTTACTACATCTTCCATGCCCCCCACACACTTTTCTACTTCCTACAGGGGTATTCACTTCCCCTTGGCTGAACTGGCTTTGCTTGGGCGAAAGCTTAGGAGCTGGAGATACCTGAGGATGTGGCATTAGTTTCTAGGGAAAACACCTTCCAGACTAACCTGGTGTCAAGATGATGAATACTTTTTCCTAACCGATGAAAGTTCAGGAATCCCAGGGAGTTCAATCATCTTAATGCCATTAAAGCAGTAAATACCCTTTAAAGGCATAGACTGTTGATGCTGAAATACCAGCCAACTTGCGTAGACAGCCTGTGGAAATTAACAGTTCCCCTGGGAAGTGGCTGTGCTTTGAGCTTGTGGAGCTTTCTGAGCCTGCACCTCCTATTTGAATTGTACATTATCTCCCAGCTTCTCAGCTGTGCCCTCCATCTTCTCCAAAAGGAAGACAGACTATCTCCTAAAACCACCACTTAGGAGCAGGAGGAGGACTTTGCCTAGGGTACCTTCATTAATTTCCATTACTTGCTCCTGAATTCATTTTCTCCTATGAAAAAGCCATTAGTGTGGTGTCAAGATCCATTTGTTTAAGCCCTTTTCCTTATTGTACCAATTCTGCATACTATTAGGATTAATTTCTTCTTATGGGGTCCATGGGTCTTAGGACATAGGCTCTTGTTCCCAGGAAAACTCACAAAAGCAACCACACTGAAAGAGGCAATGAAAACTGCCTCAGCACTTGGGAGCTGGTGTGCTCTCTCTTAATATCCCATGCTATGTTTAGGGAACTTGCAAATCTCAGATGATGGAAAATCATCAGGAGAACACATCCATTTGATTAATGCTGCACCTCTTTCATTCTTGAATACTTAGCATCCAGAACTGTACCACTCAACGTTTAAAATGAATCATTAAAAAATAACATCGAAGTGTGGAGATACAGAACTTATGCTTGGCCTGTGTTTGGATTTGGGCTGCCTGGGGATCTGTGGTCATGGGTAGATGAGGTGAGGGTGAGAGACTAGAACACGATGGAGGTTTGTGGAGGTCTCTCTGGACAAGTTGTCCCTTAGTATTAGGATGCATCTTACGGGGAGATCTGTGCATGGAATGCTTGACCTATTCATAAAGTTTGGATCATTTGTGGTAGGGAAGGCATGGGAGTGATTCTGAATAGAATGCAGTGCCGGTTCTGGCTCTAAGCTACATCCAGCTTGACACATCCATGGACATGTAGCTGAACTGCAGGGGGAGAGAGGAAAACCTGTAATTTCATCATTACGCTCTCTATTTTTGATTACTTTCAGATACAGAGTCCTGGCAGCGGGAGGATGCCAATCCTGTCGCCTGGAGCACTAACCACTTTTCAGTTCTGGTGTTCCAGGGTGGGAGAGATAGTGGCAGCTGGGAGGCTGTAGTACCTTCAGGGAGACAGCAGAGGCAGTGGGGTAGCAGTGTGCCCAGAGAAGCCACATGTTACCCACTAAGTTTGGATGTGTACATATAAATGGATCCTCAGAAATGCTGATGGAGGTGCTATTTTACCTTATCAGACTTGGCCAAGGACAGAGAAATTTTTATTATTATTGTTAATGAAATGTCACTTGGGCCTTCAGGCTGTGCATGTGTGTGCATATTCCGGAAAGTCAAAGAAAAGCAATTGGAACTCTGGAGATCCTTAGAGATTGGAGGAAGCTCTTTCTCAGCTTCTTTGGTGCCTATTGGAAATACGGTGAGGGCAGTGCATCAGTAGGACTTTCTCCAGTTGGTATCCCAGAGGAAAGAAATCGCTCAGAGCACTTGTTAGTCCAAAGGTTTGAATACTCAAGAGGCAAGATAATTAAGGATCTCCAGGCAGGCATGGAGAAGAGTAATTGAGAGAAGCCAAGTGAAAAAATAGTGGGGGAAGCAAAGGAGATGAAGAGCTATAACTCACAAGAAGTTGGCTGGTCCTTGTTTAGATGATGGAAGGGCTGAGCGGATAACTAGAAGGGATGGGACGAGTTGCAGCGAAAGGAAGTTTCATTTGAACATTTGTCAGGATGTCCAAATCGAGTGATCTATTCAACGAGGGGCACAGAAAGGGAATCACATGACTCGTTAAGTAAAAGCATCCCTCAGGTGAAGAAAGATCAGCAGGCTCAGAGGGTGGCTGAGAAAACACCTTTCTAGTCGCTGCTGCTTCTGATCCTGACAGACTCAGAACAAGACTGGGCTTTTGAAGACAGAATCGACACCATGATGACAGGACTTGTGTCCTGCTGAGCCAGTGCCATCCAGAGATGAGAGCAGTTAAAATACTGAAATGAAATGGAGCCAGGAGATCAATATTCTTTGGCCTGGTTCGGCGGTTGGGGGCCGGTGTGTTCCAGGTGGCTCTGTGCTAAGTGCCCAGCTTCTCTAGCTTGTCAAGTGTGATGAGCAGTTCAGGGGAGTCCAAAAGATTGCACTTGCTCATTCCTTCACCTTGAAGATGTAGGCAGACGGAAATGAAATGCAATTTGCTGGAAACCCAAAAGCTGCTCCTGGGTGAATGACAGTTCCATACTAGGACAATGCCTTTCTGCAGTTGGATAACTGTCTTTGAGACTTCCCAATTCAGTCCACGCTGGACCAAGCAGACCTGTGTCAGACCATGAAAATGAAGCTGAAACAAACCACAGGATGACTCCCTGCTGTCAAAGTAGCTGTCATGTACTCCCAGTGCTGTCTGCATTCTAATGAACACGAGACTTCACTGTTATCCTCCATGTAGGGATCACTCCATGGGTATTGTGACCAACCACCCCCATTCCCCAGGATTGAAGGATTTCCCAAGATGTGTGACCTGCATTGCTAAAATCAAAAGAGACCCTGGCAAACTGGGGTGGTTGTTCATGCTCCTGCAAAAGAACATAATACCCCAGTTCACGAATGCTTCTGTTTGCAAACAATTTGGTTTGCTAACAAAAGCATTTAGCAAAATTTGGCTTCTGTTTACACATTACAGATTGAATGACAAGCACAACCAAGGCCATCTTCTCCCAAATCATGTAGCAAATGAAGTTTGTAAATGGAGGTGCCATCCTATTAGGTAGGCCCTGGGTTAAATGCTTTACCTGACTCATCTCATGCAGATACACTTCCACTTCATCAGCAGATTCTCCTTACATTTGTTTCCATTTTACAGAGGAAGCTAGCTAGGCAAAAACAAGTTAGCACAGTTCCTCAACAAAACGTGACAATCAGTTATCTTTGGGTGGTGAGATTCCAAGGGAAATTTGTTGTTTTTCTGTACTCTATATAGTGTTTGAAGTTACTGAAACACTATGTATTATGTGATAATGTTAAAAAATTAAGCTCTTTTTTCTTCTGTGGAAATAAGTAATTTACTGAAATCATATATTGAATGAGCTGAGTCTGGAACCCTGCTCCAGTTAATTCCCAAGCCCACTGTGGTTCTTCACCCCAACACAGGCCTGATTTGCTTAGAAAGTAATTCTCATTTAAGACCATTCTGGCTCACTGGGAAGTTTCCATCTTTACCCTTGACTGCTCCAGAACTACTCTATGCTGAATTGTCAAAAATGAAGAATGAGAATGAATTTTCTTGAATAGCTTCTCAACTGTAGTCTTTTCAGTGGTGAGCAAGGCTTTTTCAGCAAGAAGATGTCATATATGAATATCCTACTTTTCAAATATGCCAGTAAAGTTCTACTTCTCATAAATATGGAAGGGTGTGACAGAGCCCACTGGCAGGCTCAAAAAGTTCTTTATTTTATCACCAGGACTGTTCATCCCTGCTGTCCTGAGCATCTGTCCAGTTCTACTTGCTGCTTCAGAGAGTTAGTGTGCTAAAAAGAGTCTGCCTAGTGACCCCACCAACAGGGGAGTGGCAGGGAGGGCATTGAGCTCAGCAAGAGTGGAGTTCTCAAAATTAATTAGAAAACAACTGTCTTCTGTACAGCCAGGTCTGCTTCAAATATTCCAGATGTTGGGACTCATGGTCATCCTAAAGCAAATGGTTCTTTTTGCAGTTTAACCTTAATAAGCCTAGTGTACTTAAGAGGATTCAAAATCTTGCAATGATTCTCTTGCTTTGACCAGCACACATTCACAGTCCTAGTTTGGTAAGAGGCACTTTGGAATCAGACTGCCTGGGTTTGAATGACAATTCTGTCCCTTCTACCTATGTGACCTTGAGTAACTTGGTTCACCCCTCTAAGTGTAAATATTCTTATCTGTAAAATGGGGTAATAATCATAACTAGCTCATAGGATTGTTGTGAGGATTTATTAATACCTACTGAAGAATAACTCCTTGCTATCTAACATGAGCCAGGATTAACTTGGGTAGGCAGAGATCATGAGACAACTTGAGATGACACTATACCTTGTGAGTCAGGAAAGACCACACACAGACAGGAATCCATGGACAGCTGAAGCTGTTGTCTATAGGTAGAACCATCTCTCTCTCCTCCCCCTAGAAAAGCCTCAGTTTTGCTTTTAAATCTTTCCAGCTGATAACAGTTTTCCTTCACTTAAAGTAATTGATTAGAGACGTTTTATTACACCTTCAAGTTCCCTTCACTGTAGCACCTATATTAGCCATAATTTAATAACAGGGCACTATCACCTAGCCAATGTGATCCTTCCAAAAGTGAGCACCAGTTGTTAGTGGGGATCACCTGTATTAGTGTTCTGGGATTACCGTGACACATTGTCATAAATGTGCATCTTAAAAGAACAGACATGTATTCTTTCATAGCTCTGGAGAGCAGAAGTCTGAAACCAGAAGCATTGGGAGGAATTAATGTGTGAGGAGAGCTACATGTCCTCTTGTGGGCTGTAGGGGAGTATCTGCTCCTTGTCTTTTCCAGCTTTTGGTGACTACCAGCATTCCTTAGCTTGGGGCCACATCATTCCAATCTCTTCCTTTGTGGTCACATCGCTTCTCCTCCTCTCTGTGTGTCAAATTTCTCTTTGCTTTTCTCTGATAAGAATATTTGTAGTTACATTTAGGGTTCACCCAGACAATCCTGGGTAATTTCTCATCTCTAAACCCTTAATGAAATCACATATACAAAAGTTGTTTTTTCTTAGAAAGCAACATTTATAGGGGTTAGGACCTAATATCTTGGAGAACCATGATTCACAGTATGTACCATCTTTTCATGTGTTTTCAGGAGGCTCCCTTTTGCCTGAATTTTGCCAAATTGGAGATATATAAAGAAGGAATTGTTAAACACATGCCTTTGGGAGGTTGGCTAGTAACATGGAGAGATATCAGGAACAGGAGCACCGTATGAGTCATACAAAAAGGAGCACAAAAGCATCTGTGGGTAGTTATTAGTAAGGTGATACAGGATTTCAGAGGAAGGAAGAGACCACTTTGAACTGTGAAGATCTGGGAAGGCATCATTGAAGAAGGAACATTTGAATGGGACCCTAAAGGGTAAGAATAGCTACTGCAGCCAATCTCAAACTGAAGCAGGCAGCAGGATCACCTGGAAGGCCTCTTAAAACAGGTTGCTGGCCCTGCCTCTACAGATTCAGATTCAGTAGGTCTTGGGCAGGGTCTGAGAATGTGCATTTTAACACTTTCCTGGGTGATGCTGATGTTGTCAGTCTGGGGATCACATGCTGAGAACTGCTATTCTTGATATAACCATGGTTGAGATAGAGGGCATAAACTCTTTCCTCTCTCAAATTAATTTATGTCCCATTTGAGATATCACTTTTCCAGAGAGACACTCCTCTTTTAAGATCAAAGGAAATTTTCTTTGTTTATTATCCTATTTTTCTTCATATTAGACTCATCAAGAAGGCATTCACTTGTATTTCCTGCTAGTACCGAAGCTCCATGAGGGTAGAAGCTCTCCCTGTTTACAGCACCTAGACAAGTGCTTAGTACATAGTAGGTGCTCAGGAAACTTTTGCTCAGTGAAAGAATAAATGATTTTAAGTCTAATGATCTTGAAGTCCTTCAACTCCTCTGATTTTATTTTTCCAACACCAGATCATTTCCTTCATCTTGAGAACAAGAATTTAAATAGAATTAATCAGTCAAGTTGGCTATTGAAAGGAGATTTTCATTTTTTTGAAGAAGATTTTCTAACCAACACAGTCTATGTAGAGCTGAAGATAATTTGGAGTTTCTTTAAGCAGTGGAGAAATGCCCATAAAGTAATTAGGATGGTTTAAACTCATTTAATTCTTAATATTTCCATTTCTGAATAAATATTTCATGCATTGCTCTTCTGGGAGGCAAAGAGCCAGGAAATTTCAGTAAGAATATGTGTATGAAATTTCTTTTTTTTCCCACAGTAGCACATTTTGAAAGATACCTCAACAGGTTATGACAAGTAGAACAGGAAAATATTATTTTAATTTCCCCAGGTCAATTATTAGAATTACTGAAAAATGAACTTAAACCATATTTTATCAGTGTGATTCACTCTGAGAAGCCACCTAGGTAGAAAAAAAAACTAGGACAGTTTATTATAATTAAGTTTGTGCCCAAAATGCCAAAATAAATCAAATGCATTGGACACACCTGTCTTGCGGCTCCTGGATACAACCGTGAAAAGGGGAATCAAGCCTGTCTAAATGTGGTTTGCCACTAGAAAGCAGGTGGTCAAATGGAAGGAAAATTTTAAGCAAAGTGCATCTTATGAGCTACATTTCTAAATTTTCCCTTCAGAAACAGATGCCCCATAATATACAGTAATGAAAACTTAGAACATGTAGGAAGACATTTTGAAGAATCAGAAGTTTATTTTGGTCAGACAAGTCCATAACAAAATCTGTTTGCTTTTTGTTTTCCTTAAGCTGTACCAGTGAAAAGACCCTGTTTCTCCACCTTCATGCCCTGTAGTACCTCTGTATACTACAGAGATCTACCTTTATTCCTGTCCCACTAATAAAATTAGAGAGGTAGGAATGGGGTCAGGTTAGATTAACATGTTCCCTGTGGAATGGTAGAGGGAATGACACATGCCACTCTGCCTTGGACTTACCCAGGTTTAGCACCAACTACCTTTAGATACACCCCAGCCTATGATAGATACACATAATGCAGGCCATTTGGGCTAATGTAGAACTTGTTTTCTTGCTGTTTCATGTTTTTTTTTTTTTCTGGCTAAGACTTTTCTCTTCTTGGGCTGCATTTAGTTCATCTATGATAACTTTGTGATACATTCTGCCCTTCTACACAAGGCCTGTGCTGAAATTGATTAATGTTGATGAATTACCTTGAGCTTCATGGATAGCTGGGATTATGATAGCTTAAGGAAGGAAGGGCCATGCTTGTGTGACCAAGACAGACAAGTCCATAACAAAATCTGTTTGCTTTTTGTTTTCCTTAAGCTGTATCAGTGAAAAGACCCTGTTTCTCCAATTTCATGCCCTGTAGTACCCTGGAGCTGAGATGTGGTGGATTGAAATATCTGGGCTCTGGATCTGTCTGTTCACTGCTGTGTCCTAGCCACAGAGAGAAGCAGGTTTTGGGACCAATCCATTCACATTGGGGATGACTTCGATGCCATTTAAGCCTGGCTGTTATTCAGTATCATTAATTCTCACTGTAGGGAAATTTCAAAAGGGATGATATTCCTCTTGTTAATGGGTTACTGAAGAAACCAAGCTGCTACTCAAGGTAATTATCCATGTGCTGTCAATAGTTGAGCAAACCTTTGGCTATATTTGTCAGTGTAGTTATCTCATAAAAAAAGGAAAAATATGTTGATAACCGTGGTCCCTTTTAATGTTTAAACCTAGAATGTTCCTGAAAAGCCCCATGCATTCAGAGGTGGGTCTTTTGGAGGTGATTGAATCTCCAGGTACTATGCTCATTAGTGAATTAATCCACTTATGTCTTCAAAGCTGACTGTGCTACTGGGTGATGGGGTCTGATCAGAAGAGAGGTTTCACTGGTGTGACCTGGAAGAGTGTATCTCCCTCCTGGGGGTCCTCCTTTTTCTCTCTGCTTCTTGGCTGCTGTGGTGGGAGTAGCTTTCTTTTACTCAGTCCCTTATCCTGCACTGTTTATGCCTTGGAGCCTCCATCTAAGGGGTTGTAGCCCTGAACCTAAATAAACCTGACCTCCTTTGAGTGGTGGGCATCAGGTATTGAGTTCCAGTGATGAGGAAAATGACTAAAACATTCCTCAAACTGAGAAACAAAATGACAGAGATGGTTTCAGTCTCACAGTCCCACCAAGTTTCTTTCTTTACCATTGCCTCACACTCCATCTTTCACATCTACGTAATGGGAATACTTTTCATGGAGCAGCTCCCTCCCCCACCATGACCAGGCTACAAAGCCTGCTGTTTAGTTATCTTCCATTTCCTCTTCAGAGGTGCAGGGGGAGCTTTTGCTCTTGCAGGCAGGATCTGAAGGTAATGGGGAAAGTCAGCAGTTACATTAGAGGCTGCTTTGCTATCTTGGTGAGATGGGAGGAACCTGCAAAATTCTCTCTTACATTATTATAATTCCAGGTAGCGCCTTAGAAGGACACTTAGAATTCAGGTCACTAAGTCCATCTCCCTCCATTCTCTGTGATACATCTTTATTTAAACAAGTTTAAATGTTTTGTCAAGTGTAAACATTTCTAAAACTAAGCTATTACTGAGGTATGATGAGCGTGTTAGAGCATGAAACTTTATTAACTTTTAAGAAAATTTTGATGTTTTCTTTGTATTTTGTGTCTTTGTACTAAACATATGAAGGAATGTTTGCCCTGAGCTTAGGAAGCATGTATATTATGGAACACTGGAAGGCAGTAATGACTATAAAAAGCACAGGTTTAGAAAATCATACATGTCCGATGTAGAGTTTTGGTTCGGCTTCTTCCTAGTTGTCTGGTTGTGGGTAAGATACACACACTACCTGGGGCATGCATTTCTTATTTTAAAATGTGGAAAATAGACCTTGTACTCTGGGTACTGTTAAGGGTTAAAATGAGATGAATGTGCCAGTTAATCTCCACTGTCAACTCAACTGGATCAAGAGACTCTTGGAGAGATGATTGGATCATAGGAGTACTCTGTTCATTAGTGGATTAATCCAGTGATGTTCATAGCTAAAGGTACTGTTAAGAGGTGGGGCATGTCCGTGGAGGGTATATCTGTCATGGGAAGCTCTTCCTCTGTGCTGGGCTTCTGGCCCACCATGAAGAGAGCAGCTTTGCTCCACCATGCCCTTCTGCCATGATGTTTTACCTTACCTGACACCCACAGCAATGGAATGAGCTGCCCATGGAGTGAAACCTCTGAAACTGTTAGCCAAAACAAATTTCTCCTCTTTTAGGGTGTGGGTTTGGGGTATTTTGTTCCAGCAACTGGAAAGCTGACCAATATTATAGGAATAGAAGTGAATAGAGACCTAAATGTAGAGTAAACACTTAATAATTTATTGTGGGCCTATGTGTGCGTATGTGTGCTCCCCTGGAACATAGATGTGAAAATAAATTGGAGCCTGGGTTAGATTCTCATCTATATACTCATGGAGCCTCCTTAGCATTTTATTCTTATATTTACTTTTGATAATCTATACATATGTTTGTATGCATATTTATATAAGTGCGAATATGTGTGTAGGAACATTATTTCTTTTGGGAACTGGTAGTTACCATGTAGTATAAATTCTCAACATTTAAAAGCATGTCTTGTGTGCATTTAATCATTTTTATTTCCCTAACAAACTTTATTTTCTTTTGCAGAGCATAAATGTATTACGTGCCCAAACTTTCAGCCATTCCATATCCCCTGCAAAGCAAACCCTAGCTCCATAGTGTGAGCTGCTTCCTGTTTTGCCTCAACTCACATTCCTAATCTCATTTTCTTTCTAGGCCTTTTCCTAACTTTTCAGGCCATGATTTAGTCTCATAGAGGCCTTAAGCATCTTTTCCTCTTTTTTTTTGGTTTTTCTCCGGTACCGGAAACCGAACTCACGACCTTGCGCATGCCAGGCAGGCTCTTTTGCCGCTGAGCTAAATTCCCAGCCCCTTTTCCTCTTTAATTTGATGCTTTAGTCCATGCATTTGCAAGAAGTGTTTCCTCCATCCTCAACACTCTGCCCTTTCTGGATTTGGGAAACACTAATCCTGTTTGATATCCAGTTCTGTGTCACTCCTTTTCTCATGAGCACTCATCCCCTAGAGGCTCTTATTTCTGTACTCTTATTACAATTCCTGTTTCATCCAATTATAATCATTTGTTATTGGAATGTTGCCTGCAGTAGACTGAAAGCATGTGTCTCCATAATGGTGAACACAGACGCAGGAATGTGGTGGGTTTCCAGGTGTGTTTTTGCTGAGCACTGGAATGAGTGGGTGTAAACTTACCCTGAACATCATGTTTACATTACAACAAGAACAGAGAATTCCTCCTGTCTGCAACAGGTAATAAGTAGATAGAATTCACTTTTTATCTTATTGCTAAGTAAATATTTTAGCATTTACTTAAAAAAGTATCTGAGGGTCTTTAGCAGTATGTCAACAGAACGTTATGCAGAGGTGGTAACAGCCCTGCTATACAGTATGGTAGTCATTAGTTGCAGGAGGCTGTCAAACTCTAGACATGAGTTGAGAGATTGAGATGGATTTTTAAAAGTTTAATTCTGGTTAATTTATATTTAAGTTTGAGGAAGCATAAGAATAGAGCTTGTCATATCAGAGAGTGAGATCTATAACACTTAGGAAAGTGTGTTTTTGTAGGCTCAAGGTTATTGTAGCTTGTGTTTTTTTTTTTTTTTTTTGCACCGGGAATCAAACTCAGGACCTTGCGCTTGCCAGGGAGGCACTTGTGCCACTGAGCTGTATCCCTGACCCTTTAAGGTTATTGTAAAGAGTCTTAGATTCAGAAAGTAAACTGATCTCATTCACCTGAGCCACCTGAAATACAAAACAAAATCTATCTAAATTTACCGATTTATTGTTTTTATATGGATGATTTTGACTCACCTTTAGAAATTAATCAGTTGTGTTTAGCTTCAATAAATACTGCACAGTAAAGACCAAACTAGAGAAGCAATTTTTGTATCTATTCAAATAGAGTTAACCTTCTTTATCTCCTTCAGGGTTGGTTAAAAAATATTTGGTTTCTAAGCTCATGCTAGTAGATAATTGTTTTCAGTTCTATAGAGACCAATAACAAACAGGTAAATTCCAGAACCTGAAAGCTACTATCCAGTAATATAGGACTCCAAGGTACGATTTAATAAAGCATAGAATTTGTGAAATCTCTTGTTCCATTGGGGTACTATTTGAGTCTATGAAGTAATAATTTTCTAAATTGCACCCTAGGGACTTTAATGTTAATTCAACTCCTAGAGATTTCTAGTTTAAAGTCAAAGAGTAGGTTCAACCCTATTAAATCTGGATCCACACATTTTACTTCCTTTAAACCTCAGATTAAGTTATCATAGTTTTCAAAGTGAAACTACAAATTAATAGATGCAAGAAGAGTCATACATGAATTGACTGAATTGCATACTTGTGAAGCTTTTTTTTCTGATGTTAAGAATTATATTTTACTCAGTCTCTAGGAAACTTGAAGCAAAGTTTTGTGATCAGTTTCAGTAATTGTCTTGGGAGTGCAGTTACATATACTTCTTTATTCATTTTAAATTCATCGGTCTGTTTTATTTTTTATTGCCCTGGTTTATAATGTGTTCATTTTTGCAAGCTTTATTCTATCCAGTTGTAAATTTTCCCTCTCCACACTGCGATGTACATAGAAAGTGCATTTCTTTTCTATTTTTAATGGACAAATAATATCACATGTGAGTGCCACATTTTGGGTAGGATAAAATAAACTTATTTAGTGTAACTCAGAAAATTGAATAGTCTGATTTGCTAACGTAGGTTCTGAGTTCCTCTGACTTTCTCTCTATTCTACTGTTTTCCCAGTACCAACCAAGTGTGCACTGAATATTGTTAGCATGGTTTCAAGGAATGTGATGGTTGTGGAGTCACGGGATGGATTGAATGTGTTCCTCCCGTAGGCTGACAGCTGTAAGGTGGTTCACAAGGTGCTGTAGTGCTCTCTGGGCTATGAATATGCTGCTGAGTGACAGGTCCCACTTGTTGGAAGAGAACACCTTTCTCTGCATTTGGTTTCCATGGTATCCTTGATATTCCCAAGGTGTCATCTTGTGGTTCTTGCTCTACTCCAGGGCTCTTCTCCAAGAGAGCTACCTGGTTAGAAGAATGGGTTTTGCGCTTGTTTGGAGACACTCTGTTCAGGATGCAGAGGGGCCTTCTTGTCTTTGCTCTCATGAAAAGCAATGCCTGGAGTAGTGGGTCAGCTTGGAAAATTCACCTTGCACTCCTTCAGCATGGGCCATCTCAAGTGTGGGTTTGGGCTGGGTTAGGGAGTTATTGGGCCCATCTAGTCTCACACCAAGTTGCATATTTGATCTGCCACACTGCTTCTACCGTGGCTCCCTGGTCTCCATTTCTAATTTTTTTAATTTAATTTTTTTTATTTTAAAGAGAAGAAAATTAAAAATAAAAATAAAAGTTTTAAAACAGGCTACTAGGGGGAGTAACAATAATTAATACACTGTGCATTGTTATCTTCATAGTAGTTACTCAGGGTACAAGATACAGGCATGAAATATTGTCCAAACGGTATTAGCACAAATCTTTGTCTTCAATGAACTAAGAGAAACTAGCTGTGTAACTATCTTAACTATCTTGTATAATATATATATATATATTTTTTCTTTTCCCTTTCTTCCTTTTTCCCCCTTTTCACATCACAGTTTCTGTTTTCTTTTGCTCCATCTGTATTCTTTTACTTTATTTCTCAAACTAGATCCAAGATTGGTGGGTGAGGTTAGGAAGGGCATTGCCGCTCAGACACTCTTAATACTCTAGTGAATGTCTCTGTAAAAAGCAAGAGAAAATAAAACATAGACTTTATCTACCCAGAGAGACTTTTGAGGAACCAGAAAGATTACTTTGTTCATCTTTTACTTTAGCTTTATACTCTAATACCTTATTTCCTTTTCTTTCTCTTCTTCCTTATTCACCTTCCCTTCTTCTTCCTCTTGCTCCATTCCCTCCTTTTCCTCCTCCTCCTCTTCTTCTTCTTCTTCTTCTTTTTTTTTTTTTTCTGAAGTTAGGCCTAGTTTAGCATGCTCACCAGCTTTGACTGGTGGAGGGATTGTATTCCCTTAGTGTGCTTTTCAGCCAAATTGCAGAGTCACTAGGAAGGTTCTAGCTAGAAAGTGTTGACCTTTGTCAGGACTGATCTGGAAATGTAGTACTCGCCTCCCTGTGTATGCTTGCGGACCTCTCTGCCACTCTCTCCTTGCCAGCACATGCAGATTTTGTTTCCAAACTTTAGCAAATCAAGTGATAGCTTTACACGAATAGAGGGAATTTGTCAATGAGCAAAATAACACAAAGCCCCTACTGTGTTTGTGTCAATTTCAGCTCAAATGGGGGAGAAGGACACTTGTTGAATTATTGCAGCTCCAAAGGCCAAAGAAAAGATCATTTCAGGACCTTGTGCTTGAGATGGCCTGCCTCTGGAAATCAGACTGGCATGGAAAATAGCAGGCAGAGCCGGGACCCTCCGAATTCTTAGACTACTGATACAAAACTTTGCATGTTTTTCTTGTCTATTATATACGCTGATTGTCATACTTACCTGACAGAGTTGTCTCTGACATTGAATGAAACCACATGACAAAGAAGAATCATTCCAGCAAGCATAATTATAATTTGTACCTCAGCAACACAACAAATTATTATTATTATTATTATTATTATTATTTTTGGTACTGGGAATAGAACTCTGAACCTTGCGCTTGCCAGGTAGGCACTTGTACCACTGAGCTATATCCCCGGCCCCCACAACAAATTATTGAATATTTATTATCTGTATTGAATCATCAGAAAGATGGAAACAGTGATTATTAAATCTATGATTGCCAAGACTTTGACATATTAATAGGAACCTAAACATATTCTTTTCTAAAGAAAGACATTCTTCTGTAATTCTCATACATCCTATTGGTGTTTTAAAATTTTGTTGTTTTATCAATTTACTGCTTTTCAGTTTTCTTTTAAAAAATGGTTTCTGTTTTCATTTTTTCTTTTCCTAGTGCGGGTGTGGGTGTAATATGTTCTTAGCATATTATTATGTGTGGGTGTAATATGTTCTTAGCAGTTTGAGGAAATGTAACTGGTTTTAGAGAAATTCTACTATTGCCGTGTTTGTTTCACTGAGAGAGCAAACTGAGTTTAGTAAATCTGTGATTTTTGTAATAGATGATGGAAATAGTAGTGAAAAATGGACTGTCATATTTATGCTTGTCTAAAATGGCTTTTCAGCTAGTGTGCTAAGCATTAATGAACAGGGTACAAAAATAAAGTTATTTTGACATACAAAGATACAAAGCACAGTTCTCGTACAGTAATGCAGTCATCTACAGTCAGGCTCAGGCACATCGAAACCTTGAGCTAAAATTGCCTTTTAATTTTCTGAACAGCCACATGTGATGCCAAGAGTCACTCTAATTAAAATTCTGCAACATAACGCAGTGTGGAAAATGATGAGATACCTACTTCACATCTGCTCTTCTATTGGCATTCCATCAAATATCATGATTAAATAATTAGTAATCTTAAGTTCACCTCAGAGTATTTGTTGAGTACCTATTGGAGGCTTGGAAATCTGAAAGATACAAAAGCTTTCCACAGGATCTTTGCCACATGGGGTCTAATGGAAAGGGCAGACTCACAAGTAGAGTTAAGGAATGCTCTGGAAGTTTGACGTGTTCAAGAATTTGGTAGACACTAATTTTCTCAGACTTCAAAGAAAGTGGAGATTGTTGTGGGTCTAGGAAAGTGAAGGAAATGGAATTGTGGAGGATGAATAAGAGAGCAGAGGTTATGGCATGAGGATTAAATTAAGGGAAAGGATGGGACCCAAAAGGTAGGTTGCAGACCCAGGGCCATAATAGGCTAATTTGCTTGGCTAGTGGAGAGGATCTCTGAGGTAGGATTCTGGTTGGGAGGTAAGACTGTGCCAGACAGTGCATCTCAACTTCATCAAGGTCTTGAGAGCTGAACTTTAGTGCCCTGACTTCCATCTGAAGCAGTAGAGAAAGTCTGTAGCTGTGAAGATAGCCATGGTGGCTCAGAGACATATATGTGCTGGGGTGTGCACGCAGCAGTGTTCAAGGTCTTCACTTAGGGCTCAGGGCTGTAGTATTCTACGCACAGGACAATCTGGGGCAAAGTTCCTGGAAATACTCTCTCAGGCACAGGAGTGAAGATAGTGGGGTCTGGGAAAACAAAACAAAACAAAACAAAACAGTGTTTTACCCACTCCGGAGCGACAGCCTAAGGCAAAGGAAAGCCTGCCTAGAGGGCTTTGCTTCTTTTCTAAGGAACACAATAAAAAAGACTCAGTTATATAAGAGTGTTCTGGTCACATCCTAATTCAGGTGTCCAATTTCTCCACGGGCATTTTGCTCTGAATTGCAAACATTTTGACATTGCCTGTGCTCAGATCATTAGAGAGAAAAGATGAGAGAAAAGAGGTAAGGATGGAGCTCTTCTCAGGAATCCATTTTGCAAATAATTGCCAAGTCAATGTTTCAGAAATACCCTTTTTCTTGTTCACAAACAAAAATAGCTCACTAGCTCTGAATTTCTTTTTGCAAGTCTCTTTGAAGTTTGGAAATTACTTTGTCTATCACTTATCTCTCTCTCACTTTATCTATCTATCTATCTATCTATCTATCTATCCATCCATCTATCATCTATCTCTCATCTCTTTATTCTACCATCTATCTAATCATCTATCTTCATTATCATTTATCACTTCCATAAATACTGTTACAGATTTTTATTTTTTATTTCACTTGGGCTAATCTCTACATTAATCTCCATCATGCCATAAACATCCTTGTTTCCATGGATTAAATTATTGTCTTGTGAGTTTAGAAAGTGCCGAATTTTTGGCTTTGATCTACATTCCACCTGTTCCTCAAAATTCATCCAAAACCTCACTTTTTTAAAAAACAATTTTTCTATGTTAATCTGAATTCTGACTAATTTTGGTTTTTATCTCTGGGCCATTAAAGGATTTGGAAAACATAGATCATAGAATTATGAAAGACGAACATTTTAAAATGTTGAAGACTATACAAAAACATGAGGTACAGTCTTTATAATTGTACCTTTAGCTCGTTTTTTTTTTTGTTTTGTTTTGTTTTGTTATTAAAGATCAGGGACATTAACTTGCAGATATCCAGCCTCTTTTTGATGGCAGGGAAGTGTCTGACCATTTTCTTCCATTTTAGAGGGCTTCCTTGTCTTCCCTTTTTTCTGTAAGGGCAATACAGAGCACAGGTTTGTGTGTCCTGGCATTTGATGATGTGTCACAGATGAGCACAGTTATCTTTTAGACATGGAACTAAGCACTGGGAATGCTGAGGTGAAACAAATGATCATTTATTTCATAGTGTTCAAAATGCAACATGAAAGTAAGCTTGGTTCATGCTAAATAATCAATAAATATCTCTTGAAGAAAGGAAGAGAAAAGGTCAAGAACATCAACTCTTTTAACTGACTTTTTTTAGAAGATGGTCTTTTAGATTAGATTGCCTTGCTTTGAAACGTGACTCCGACAGCAGGCACATGCCACACTGTGCCATAGATTTCTTATTATAAAGCTGACTTTTAAATTTAAATGAGATAATGCATAGAAATTGTTTAACACAGTGTCTGGAAATTAGGCTTCTCATACATGTAATTAAAATGACAGGAATAAATTTGATTTGACAGACAGGGGCATGTGCAAAATGCTGTGGGAACCTGGGAGAGGGACATTTTGCTCAGACTCGTGCCCAGGGATGTAAAGTGGACTGGCAGAGAAAAGGAGCATGAGAGAGCAATCCTCTGGACAGCCAGGGCTGTGTCTTACAGGGAAATGTATGGCAGTGATTGAGCAAGACTGGATTTGACCTTTAAAAATTAGAAGAAGGTACAGCTGTTCTTAAGCTTGGTTAGAGACGTCATCAGCAATGCAGTATTATTCTAAGATTTCCAGGGCAAGTGCTACCTTCTAAGATAGTAATTGGTAGAAATTGTTCCCCAGGCATTAGCCCTGCATTCAGTAAATTTGTAAAGGAATTTTGGAAATACCTATAAATAAGAAGGACGAACAACTAAGAAAAACAGTGGGTAACATATCAATTGCTTACCAGCACCTGAGCTTCTAAGACAGTATGAAATGTGGAGTCTGGCTGCTTTTGTCTATACTGAGATCCTCAGCTCATTGGGAAAAAATACAGCCAGAAGACAAATGCTAGAGGGCCAGATGGAGCACGTTCTCTTTTCTATAATAACATGTAGAGTTTTTCTTTTGCTTTTATTTTCAATCACCAGGGTAGATGCTATTTCTATGTGTTTCTGGGTTGTGTTAAATGATATCATTTTTGTATATCTCATTTGCTGAGTTTCAAGTGAAATGTTTTTTGAAAAATTTAAATATTTTCCTAAGTTTTTCACATAGCCTTTGCTAGCTCCAAATGGGTGATTGTTATTTTAGTCAAGCCATAGAGTACTGTGTGCCCATAATGATATATGTCCTGTAAAAATTAATATACAACATCCTTAAAAGTATGTGTATAATCATGGTGTGATCTCATTTTGTAATACATACATGCATTCATACAAATGCAAAACAAAAGCTTCAGAAGGGTAATCAAAGTACAAGCAGCTGATCACCCTAAAGATGGATTCATTTTCATAGTTTATATTACATTATATTATATTTTGAATTACATTAGCCAGGGTAGGCTATTTGCTGTAACAAATAAACCTACATAAAGTTGATGCCTTAAAGAACATAAAAGCCTAGTTTTCTTTCAAGAAATCTGTTTTAAGGCAGTTCTCGGGCATTGGGCAAGAAAGTAGGGAGGTGCTGTATTTCACTTAGTCATTCCTGGATCAGGCTTTTAATATGCAATTTAGAAGGCAGTAATGCCACTCAAACTCCTGAGCATCAACATTCACATTCACTAGAGGTATGTGGTGCTGGTGGTGTGTGTGTGTGTGTGTGTGTGTGTGTATGCATGTGTGTGCTTAGTGGTCCAGAAATGACTCTATCATATGCCTACATCCAATGTCCAGGAGTCTGGGAAGCAGAGTTCAGCTATATTTCTGAAAGAAAAGGCTAATGAAGACTTTTGTGCTCAGATAGCAGTCACTACCACAGTCAAGCTTTTTCACTGAGCTTGAGTTCAAAGGTGAAAGTCTCTGGGTAAGGCACACTTATCTCAAACACATCCAGATGTGATCCCCTATGGTCTAAAGACCTGTGTATTGAAAATATGTTGTCTCCCTCCTTCAGTGCAACACACACACACACACACACACACACACACACACACACACACTCATATACACAGTGATGGATGAACAGGGAAAGATAACAACAATAAAATCTCATTCAGAAAGGGGAAGAGGGTGTCACACAGCCATCGTTGGTTCATGACAATGGACAAACTGCTGGGCAGACACCAAGAAGGTCCTCTTCTCTGGCAGCAGGGTAAGTCCCTTAAATAAATCCTGACTGTGTCATCTTGGAGAAGCAAACTCGCCCGCTGATGACCATGCTTCCCTGATTTGGATGTTCCTTCCTTCTTCTTAAGTGAAGTGAGAATCGGAGGCTGTGTATCTCTGTTTGCTTTCGGCAACAGGTGGACTAAAAGTTCTTCAAAGGTGTGAGTAGTCAAAGCGTCTTTGGTTAGGTACGTGTTTCTTTGGCAAGATAATTTTCCTTAATATTTAACTGTCTTCTGATCTATTTGCTTACAGTGAGTTCTATATAGAACCCAAATTCTTTTTTAAGGCAGAATGCTTGAACCCTACCTACCTGCTTAACTTCCCTAACCTAGTGCTTCTCTCTGTCTCTGGATGGTGGATCTCTGTGAACCACTTGAAACCAAAGGCTTCAGTGAAAGACATTTCCTTAATACTATCACATTCACCCTGCTATAAAATGCACATGTTTAACTAATAAAAATTGATGGCAACTTCAAGGTATATTTTTAGTCTCATTTTCTAGTATTTGTGGTTCATTAGCAATTAATTTTTTCAGTTCTGCGGAATGGAGCCTCCTTCTTCACTTTCTTCATTCTCTTTCCTTTTTGTTTATGAATCAGCCAATTTTTCCTTGAACTCATCTCTTTCTTGTAAATCTTTCTGAATGTAGCACATAACAGTCAATTTATTCTGTCAGTTTAACATTTTTTGATTCCTTCTGCCATAGCTACAGGCGTAGAAGGCACTTGGTCTATCTTTCAAGACAGAAGTTTTACCAAATATTTAGGCAGTACGTATCATGGGTCTCCATCTTTGGAACCTCTGTTTACAGTTTCTTCATTACATGCTACTTGACTACTAAGCCAGTGCCATCCATCTATATTTGTTTTTTTTTGTTTTTTTTTTTTTGTTTTGTTTTGTTTTGTTTTTCTCCGGTACCGGGAACCGAACTCATGACCTTGCGCTTGCCAGGCAGGTGCTTCTGCCGCTGAGCTAAATCCCCAGCCCCTCCATCTATATTTGAATATTGAAACAGTAATATAGCCTTTGAGGTAGACTGTATAATTAAAGAGGGCTAACTCCTATTACACACAATCCCTGAGTTGTAGCATTGTGTTATATACAAACAAAATGGACGCTTTTTGTTGCTTGGGTAAATAAGCTTAATCTCATGTAGCAGAATATGGATTATTTTTCAGAGTTGCCAGGGATCCATGGGATGAGGGGATAAGGACCCTGTCTTCTTTGACCCATAGTTTCCAAAGTGACCCTAGACATTGTCATCCTATAACAAAGGGATCAAGAGACATAGAGGAGCATTGCTTGAGAGGTTTGGAAGACCAGGATGGCACGTAACATCTGTTCTATAGTCCACACTTCGTTGGCTAGAACTTAGTCTATGGTCTCATCAAATTTCCAGAGAGGCTGGAGGGTTGAGTTTAACTTTATGCCCAGGTAGAAAAAGAAAACATACATTTTAGTGAGCAGCAACATATATTTGGATTTTTTAAAAAAAATTTGTTTTGTTATAAAATATTCTGGTTTGGTTATATTCTATTTGAAAGGTCTGGTACTTGGAACCTATTCTAGGAATAAATGATTAGAAAAGTGAATATTGACCTAAACATAAGGATGTACTGCAGAATTATTTATAAGGAAGGAAAAATTGGAAAAAGCTCCAGTAGCAAATTCTCAGGGATTGGCTACTCTGTAGTCTTTAGGACAATAAAGGGCTTGTATTCAAAGGTGTTATATTAATTAAGTGAGCAAAGGAGATTATGTGAGGTATGAACTTTATCACACACATTTGTGTTATGCATTGGATTTTGTAAGAATATCAATAATAATGATCCATGGATGATTGTATTGTAGTATAATTTTTATTTCCTTTCTGTGTTTCTGTTATTACAACATGGAAAGGACATTATTAATATTGCCTATGTTTTATATTATGAATGTAGATTGCTGTAGTAATTAAAAAATCAATATTGTTGATACTTGTGGAACAACCTACTTGCAAGGTTCTGCATTCCATGTCTCACTGTGGAGACCCTTTCCCTGAGTAACCACTAGAGAAATAGCAGCTTGCTCTGTGTTTTGTTTATACAAGTGTTCTGCAAACTTTATCTGTGTCCAAGAGTACCATGGCTCTTTATGAAATACTGCACAGAACTTTCTTATCTAAGTCCTACAGTAACTGAGAAGTAGAAGTAGTACATTTTTGGATCATGTATCTTCTTCAGAAGATAAAGTGACTCTGCCAGTGAGATGTTCCTTGAGAAATGGGGCCAGGCCTTGATCCTAGGTCTTCTCTGTGTGTGGATTCAGCTTGTTCCAATCTAGTTGAGGTCAGCACCTGCTAGTCACCGGGAAATTCACAAATTCCTTGGGCAGTGTAGTTACTTAGAGAAACCCTGTCTCAAAATTAAAAAAAATTACAAAATCAATAGCATTCCCATACACACATTACAAACTCACTGAGAGAGAAATTAGGGAAATCTTACCTTTCTCAATAGCACTAGAAAAATGAAGTACTTAGGAATCACTCTAACAACAGAAGTAAAAGATCTCTACATTGAAAACTGCAGTATGGGGCTGGGGATTTAGCTCAGGGGCAAAGCGCCTGCCTGGCAAGCGCAAGGTCGTGAGTTCGGTTCCCGGTACCGGAGAAAAACCAAAAAAAAAGAAAAACCGAAAACTGCAGTAGTCTGAAAAAGAAGATTAAAGAGGACACCAGAAAATGAAAAGTTATCCACTGCTTTTGGATAGGAAAAACTAACATAGTGAAAATGGCCCTACTCCCAAAATTGTTATACAGATTCAATAAATCTCAATCAAAATACCATTAGCATACCTCACAGAGCTATAGAAAACACTCCTAAAATTCATTTGTAACCAGAAGAGATTTAGAATAGAAAAAGCAATCCTAGGCAACAAAGGCAAAGCAGGGGAGATCACAATCCCTGACTTGAAATTATACTACAAAGCTAATGTGACAGAATCAGCATGGTACTGGAAAAAAAATCAGACCTGAGGATCAGTAAAACAGACTAGAAGAGGGAAAATAACTTCAAACACACTAAGCCATCTTATCTTTGAAAAAGAGGCCAAACATATTTACTGGAAGAAAACCTTTTTAATAAATGGTGCTGGAAAACTGGCTTTTCACATGCCAAAAGCTAGACCCATGTGTATTAGCACACATTAACCTAAAATCAAAATTGATCAAAGATCTAAATCTTAAAGCAGAAACACTAAATCTTCTGGAAGAGAGAGTAGGTAGAACTTTTCAAACACAGGTGTAGGCAAAGACTTCATGAACAAAACTGACTGCATGGGAAATACTACAAAGAATCAACAACTGGGATATCATCTTATTAAAAAGCTTTTACACAGCAAGAGAAATCACCAGCAGAGCAAAAGGATAACCCATAGAGTGGGAAAAAATTCTCAGCCAGTTGTTCTTCAGACAAAGGACAAATATCTAGGACACATGAGGAATTGAAAAAAATCAGACCTCCAAAATTTAAAGACCCAATCCAAAAATGGGCATCAAATATGAATAGACACTTCTCAGAAGAGGAAGTACAAACAGCAAATAAATACATGAAAAAAGTTCAAACTGAGACTCCATCTCACCCCAGAAAGAATGGCTATTATCAACAAATGTACCAATAACAAATTCTGGTGGGAGTGTAGACTGGTGCAATCACTGTGGAAATCAGTGTGGAGTTTCCTCAAAAAACTGGGATTAGAGATCCCATTTGACCTAGCTATTCTCCTTCTATTTTCCCAGAAGAATTACAGACATCATAGCACAGCAATATATGTGCTACCATGTTTATAGCAAAACAATTTGTAATAGCTAAATCTTAGAAACAGCCCAAATGCCCACCAACCTGTGAATGGATAAAGAAGATGTGTTTTTTTTTTTTAATACAATGAAGTACTACTCAGCCATAAAGAAGTATAAACTTGAGATACTTATAGCTAAGTGGGTAGGCCTTGAGACCATACTGTTCAGTGAGATAAATAGGACACATGTGTGTAAATATGGCATTGTCTTTCTGGTGTGAGAAAATGAAAGTGTAAATAAGAACCCAAATATATAATAGATATTGTGAAATAGGAAGTAATTGTTCAAAAGGAAAGGGGAATGGGGGATGGAAGGGAAAAGAGAAAAATGAGAAATAAAAGGATAAAATGGAAACAAAGCTTTGTAAATAAGGAGGGGAAGCAGGGATGCAGAGAGGGAAGGGGATGGGGAAAAAAGTGGAACTAAGATATATTATGTACAGGACAAATTCCCTAAGATGAATGTGATTGTTATGTCTATATAAATTGTACCAATATACTTAATTTTTTTAAAAAAGAAATTATGCCTAGACCACTTGGAGCGCTCACGCATGGACTTCAAACCCAGTAATTCTGACTCCAAAGGCCTAGGGGTTGCTGGGATATTAGGATTGTAACAAGGCTGGGGATGAACTATATCTCAGTGCAAAGGCCCTAGATTCAATGCCTAATGCCGCAAAAACCAAACAAAATAGAAATAAAAACAATTTTAACAACAAAATATCCATAAGAGATTTAATATGCAGTCAGCTTGACAATACCTGTACTGTGTCAGGCTGCTGAAGGCCCTGAGCCCTCAGTGACCTGTGTCATGGGGTCCGAGACAAGCTGCTCTGCACCACTGCCAGCTGTGGATGGTGAAGAAAGCTTGGGAAGTGAGGCAGATGTTAGTAGCAAAAATATCCAAGCTGGTCACTTAGGCCTGAGAAGTGGTGTCAGCAGCGTAAAGTCTCTTCTGGAAAATTATGGACCAGCCCAAGGCACAACTGTAGGGCAGAGAATTTCCTACCTCCTTCGAGTGTCCTCCTTCTACTGTCGGCACCACCACCTCCCTTCTTATCTGTGTTCCAGGCCATTAACATCAAGTGAGTCCTTAGTCATCTGCTTTGCTTCTATGAGGATTTGCTCTGAATCCTTGAGGTGGGGGAGATTCCACAAACCTGCTCCTATTGACTGGTGATAGCTTATTACTGTCTTCTTTCTCACAAGTATCTGAAGATTAAGAATGCTTAACCCAAAGAAACGAATCTCTAAGATTGGACATAGGAAAGGTGCAAGCATTCAGGGGAGATTTTAGGCAAAGAGGATGTTCATTATGGCAAACATGCCATGTTTCCTTTGGCCTTTGGCTCCGGGTGGGGTGACTTATTCAGTGATTTCTGATGAACATCATCTATTTGTGGCATAGTCTAGGCATAGAGAACACAGAAATAAGCAAAGAGAAATCCCTGCCCCTGTGGAGTTTACATTCTGGAGAGGAAGACAGATAGTAAGACAAAAGAAATAAGAAAATAGATGGTGTGCTAGTGATAAAAGTTATGGAGAAAAATACAGCCATGGGAAGGAATAGGAGCCAAACGGGTAAGATGTGACGGCCTTGGGGAGGGCCAACCTAACGTCAGTGTCTGGCAAGGTGGAGTTATAGAACAATGGATCTGCAAGTGCAAAGACCTCAAGGTGGGCGATTTCCTGGAGTGTTCAGCAAATGAAGGAGCCAGTGTTGCTGGAATAGAGTAAAGCATGTAAGGAGTAGGAGATGTTGCTGGAGATGATAGCAAGGCTGTGTATGCCACTGGATATTTCTGAGCTTTTTCCCTAAGTGGGAGAAGGTGTTACTGGAGGGTGTTGAGATGCTGGTGTTGATTGAGTGGGCATGAAGTCAGCTGTCAGAAGACTGTCACATTGATCCTGAGGGTGGTAGATCAATGTGAGGGGGTGGTGACTTGTGCCAGAAGTGATTGGGCGTGTTCTAAAGGTAGAGCCAATAAATACTCACTGATCAGGTAGGTGTGTGTCTCAAGAGAAAAAAATATGGAGGGCGCATGGTAGCATCTGGTAAGTAAGACAGACTGCTGGGACAGATGGTGGCTGGTGCAGGCTTCAGGAGAAGCATAAGGAATTCTAATGCTGAGTCCAGTTTGGACCTATTAAATGTGAGTTTGTTAGCTATCAAAGGGAACATGGCTTCACCATGTTCAGTATTTGGCCACTGAGTATTGGATGTGTAAGTCTAGATTTCAGGGTGATGTCTGGACTGGATATTACAATCTGGATATCTACTTATGTCAAGAGGTCAAATGGCAACATGCATAAGCATAGCTTTGAAGCTGGATTATCTGAACTGTTCTCCTGTAAATAATTTCAGCTTTAGGTACACAGTTTCCTCATCTGTAAAATGGAGAATATAAGTATAGTGTTCAATTTAGGGGTTGCTATAATGATTAAGTTAGTAAGTACGTTTAATTTATGAAGACAAATGCCTGGCAAAGAGGAAGTGCTAAAAGCATTAGTTACTATGCTTCTTTTACCACAAATTTCTTTTTTGATATTGTTTTAAGTGCCTTTTAAGATATATAATGTTCCACTTCATCTTCATGAGAAATGTTTAAGGTAGGCATTTTTCTTGTCACAAATGAAGAATCTAAGATGCAGAGAGGATGAATCACTTGCTCAAGGAGGCCCAGTTGGGAAATGAGTCAGTAATATTCAAGCGCAAGCCTGCTTGACCTCAGAGACAAAACAGTTAATTATTTTTATAAATAGTAAAATCTGGTCTTGTGTGCAGGTCAAGACATCAGAAGATTAGAGTCGTAGTTCATATAAATAGCCAAGCTAGAAACTCAATGAGTTTAAGCTTAAAATAATCCTGTGAACAAAGCAACAAGATAATTTGAAATGTCAATGTGACATTCTGTTCCACAGTAAATTAATAAGATGTGACTGAAGGCCTTTCTTGTCATGACTGTAATAATCAGAAGCCACACTTTCTTTCCCCTTCTAATCTCATGCTCTGACAATAGGCAGTCAGTAGAAACATCCCTCAAGTATCTGCTGCGTCCTTTTCACCTGCTAAGGTGACATATTGGCAGTATCCAATTCATTTATGTTCGGCGAAGGCTGCTTTGAACACTATTATGTGATGAAACGAACAATGGAGAAACAGAAAGGCCATTTTCTGTAATTAATTTGCTATTGATTGAAAACACTTTGACTCCCCAGCCCTCTCTGTTCTTTTTGTTGCTGAGGTGATGCTAGGCCAGGTAATTTTCAGCCACCTTGCAGCATGGGCCAAAAGCTGGAATGTCCCAGGAAGTATTTAACCCATCTGGGAAAAGCCCTAGGTAGATGACTCCTCATAGTTCAGAAACCTTTCACTTTGGCCATTACCTTGGTTACCGTTCTTGGTTCTCCATCCTGACCATGGTCTTGGGCGCCATCTTTATTTGATCTCAGTGTTACTTCCTGGACCCTGTCTAGACTATCTTGACATCACCATTCTGGAGATTATGACCAGAACCAGCTCCTTACATGCTACCTTTTATAACTTACCTCATAACTGGTACTTTAATAACCAAAATTCCATTTCTCTGAGTTGCTGAGGAAGGAGAATATGGCCTTGGGTAAACTTTCTCAGACCTTGTTGTCATAAGTCTGATTTCCAAGTCTGGCAAGTCTGGCAAGTCATAGGTCTGATTTCTTGTGATTCACCAAGTGTCAGCACAAAGCATCAACCTTTTATTTCCTATTTTCAACCTTTTATTTCCTATTTTCCTAGGAGGTGATATTCAGAATAGCTCCTTTGTCCCAGGCATGTCTGCAGTCCTGTGGCCAGAGCACATGAACATACAAAGACCTGATTTTACTAAAATACAGTGAGAGAAATAATCCCTGTCCAATCCAGAAGCCTTGATCTCATCTATCAGTAATCCTTTCTTTGCCGTATGACCCACATCCAAACCATCAGACACTCCTCCTACCAACTCTTCCCCTAAAATCTATCTACCTTCTTTGCATTTCCTCTATCTCTTCTGCCAGACACCCAAGTCTGTCTCTGTCAGCTCTCACCTGCAGCCCTGTAGTAACCTTTTAAGTGGAGTTGCACTCCTGTGCTCCCACAGTACATTATTTGTAGGGCAAGCAAACCGAATTTGTAAATCATAGAGTAGATTGTGTGTCTCCCTTCCTTTACAAATATTTGCTTCTCCCAAGATCTAGTGTTTGTGTCCTATATGATCTAGTCCCAGCCTAACAAAGTGACCCACCTAGGACCCTTTTCCCTTTGGTCACGCTGCTGAACTATAGCACTTTGTTCTGCTTATTGAATGGGTAAAGCTTGTTTCAACCCGAGAACTTTTGTACTTGCTGTTTATTTGGCCAAGGAAGCTCTTTTCCATAGTCTTCCTGGTTTAGCTCTTTTGCATAAAACTCTTAGTTAGAGGCTTACTTCATCAGACAGGTCTACTTACACTAAACTAGTTCTTTCCTGACCCTTCATCATGTCTGTTCATAAAAGATATTATCAAATGTCATGTATATTTTAGGCACTGATTTGTATATGGGGAATAAATAAGTAAGCGGGACAAAAACAGCAATTCTTGCCTTTACATGTCTTACATTCTGCGTCCCATCATGCTGTTTAAATTTTATATAGCACTCACCTCTCTCTATTATTATTCACTTGTTTTGGTCTTTCACTCTACCCTAACCTGAGAAAGAGTGGGAGAAAAGTCACATTTAAGTGGTCAGCATATTCCCAGTGGATTAGGCGTTAAAAGGTCCAGAGTGAGCATTCATATTTGTTCTTTGTTGCTGCTCCTCTGCTTAGAAAACATTTTGAGCATGAAACTCATTCATAAAGTTTAAAAATTGTTAAAGACAATCAGACATAATCATGCTCAAACATCAGTATCTCTTAGTGGTATTAAGTTTTGCTTTACTGGACACAAACATTAGACAGTATTGTCCTCTCTATTTTGTTTGAACATATGAATTGCTCAGTAA
>NW_004955422.1:9599935-9618784 GCF_000276665.1 Chinchilla lanigera | reverse complement strand
GCTGAGCTAAATCCCCAGCCCCTAAAGATTTTAATTATTAGCTTTAAGGTGATATCTAGGAGTCTGCATTTTGAAGAGACACTCTAGATTATTCTGTAATTTCTGAACTGCAATCTGTAAAGTACTTTGTAGAGCATAAGCTTACAGTATAAGACCCGAATGAGCTTTTAAGGATCCTGAGTGCCAGAGAATCTGCAATTCTGAGACTTGAATTTTGGTGACTCTGTGTGCAGGCTTGCCTGGGGTGGTTCTAGCATGTGTTTATTTACCTGCCATATTTATTAATATGACCCTTTTGACAGTTTGGATGAGAAGATCTATGGTAACTCTATTGCTTCAGCTATTAAAAGGTGCTTTCTTCATGGGGATGAACAGGTAGTCTTATCTGAAAGAGATGAAGTAGGAATCTACACACTTACTCCAGGGATTCTACCATGAAAGTTTTGAACTGTAGGCAAGCTATTAAAAGGCAGACACTTACATTCTAGAAATTCCAGTTGCTCCTTCCTCCTTATCAATCCTCTGACAGACTTATGTGTTATCTAATACTGTGTAGCTGATAGCAACATGTTACTTTTACAGTTTGAATTTGCATTAATTAAAATTAAATAAAATTGAAAATTCAGTGTTTTTGAATTCATTATTATTAGCCATATTTCAATTGTTCACTAGCTCTGGACTCTAGTAGCCACTACCTTGGACAGTGAATTGTAGACCATCTCGTCATTGCAGGAAGGGTTTATTGGCTAGTTCTGGTTTAGATTGTGCTTTAGTCATTTTTTTCTCCTTGAAATTGTATCCAACAATTTTCAGGGCCTGGGAAGAATCACAAAATTAAAAATGTTGTCTTCAGGAACTAGAAATTATGTAATCCAACCTCTTTGTATAATTGATGAATAAGGAGGTTGAAAGAGATTAGCTGACTTTAGTGCCACTTGGCTGAATCACAGACAAACTTAGCCAGGATGAGTACTCAAATTAGCTAAGTAACCTAAATTAATTGCTTGGTATCAAATAGTCCCTCTGCAAAGTGGGAACAATCACAACAGTTAATCCTTGGAGTGACGAGGAAGTAGCCCCTTTAGCCAGCTGCTGGGTAAGTACTATCCATGTAACCTGTGACACTGGCTTTGCCAGGATACCATGGACTCTGTACTGTAATTCATTATGAATGTGATAGGGAAATTGATTCAAAAAGAAGCTGAGTCAAAACAGTTGTCTGTGCTATTTAGTGTGGAGATGAATGGCACATTCTGTTCTCTTATGAAGTTGACAGTAGGCTCCCCAAGTGAGATGCTTCCCATTTGGGAGAGTGCTGTAAAATGGCTAGCATTTTGGAAGCTTTGAAGAGCAGGTCAGTGATGCTGTGTGCAGTGCTTTAGATCTATTTGACACCTTCAAAGGAAATGGCAAACCTTGTCCCTGTGTGTCCATTTGGCCTGGTGTGGCTGGCGCTGTGGCCCTCTTCAAAAGAAAGAGCGTAGGGTTCAACATCGCTTCCCTCTGTGAAGGAGCCTCTTAGTTCAGTGGTGGATTCATTGCTCTGGAAAAGTGCTTTGATATATGTGTGTAGTGCATGAAAGAGAATGCACAGAGCCTGTGTTTGATCACTGGTTTGGACTTGAGTTGTTTTTGGTGGATGTGTGAAGAAGAAGGTAGGGACAAATGTCTACAGGCAGGGGAACAATCATGAGTGCATTCTGGTTATGAACCCCAATCTCTCTTCTTGTTTCTTTACTAAGGAGTTGTAGATGAGCATTTGGGAAATCCGTTTGCTTAATTTAAAGCATCTAACTCTACTAATGAGAAACTAATAGTGATGGACAAGTCATCTTCCTTTCTCAGCTTCTGTCTCTGTATAAGTGTGGGAATCACACCTCTGCTCCTCCTCTCTCCTAGGGTTATAGACAAGAATTATATGAGAAATCGACACGAAAATACTTCTCAACTGCAATGCCCTAGGTACAAGAAACAAGTAGAACTGCAGTGCCCTATGTAGGAGAATCAAGTAGAATTTATTTTTGAAAGTCCTGGATTGCTCTGTAACCCGAGAGATCATAGGTTACTGCATAGCATGGGGGTCCTTAAAATCACTGGGCATTGTTGCCCTGTGTGTCTTGCAAAAGGTGGGCCTTGAAATGGAAATCTAATCTCTTTTCTCATAGGGCTGTAGCTGCCCAGAAAGGGTGACTTTTTCAATTTTATGCATTGGCATTTTATAAAATAGTGGAGCCTTTGGAAGAATATATTCTCAAAAAATAAATAACTAAAAGGAAAGCCTAATGCCAACACATTCTTTTATCAACCAGCAGTGGTCAAATCATGAAGGCAAACTTAGGAAAAGAGTATAAAAAAATTTTGGTTAAATATGGAGGTTTGCCCACAGAAGTTTTAAAAAACTATATTATTCTGAAACTCCATTTAAAAATATATTCACCTGTTATGTTTTCCAAGCAGCATAATGGCTTATTCACCCTTGTATGGGTGAAGAAATTGAGGCTCAGAGGAGGAAAAAAAAGTCTTGTCTCTGCTTACACAAAAAGGAGTCAGGGTCGTAACGCAGGCTTTTTTCTTAAGTTTTAGAGTCCCTGTACTGCAATCTTCTGTATTTGTACAGTTAAAATGCATTTAGATGTATTTTCTCACTTGATGCTACCTATATCCTGTTAGGGAGACTGGGAAATATGAGTATCCTGATGCTTGAATGACTCTTGTGAGTGAAGCAATGACTTGTCTAAGGTCAAGCAGTTTGTGTGAATGTCTGAGTCTCATGTTTACATTCACAGGGAGACACAGAAATTGTCAGAATACCGACGTACCTGAGAAGGATGCCTGGAAGCTGATAGAATTCTGTCTGTGAATCACAATTCCTAACACAGTGGAGAACCTTGCCCAGCCAGCACTCTTTGCTAACGATGCATTTGTCCTGTATGTTTTTATGGAGCCTCCAGAGTTCCTGTACGGGTGTGTCACAGGATGGCATTTCCCGTGGCTTCCTGAAAAAACAAACGACTGTTTAGACACAAACAAGTCATCAGATGGGGATATGGAGACAAGCAATTAAAAACACATGCCGAGGGACATGGCAATGCTGGCTTTAGGAATTCTGAGGTACAAAACAAGTGTCAAAACTGCAGCACAAATCCCTGCTGGCCCCCTGAGGGAAGCTTACTTCTGGCCAGCTGTGTAAACGACCATGTTGGAAATGTCAGAAAAAATGAAATTCTGCTTTGGAGGGGGCTATTAAAAAGACAGCGCTAATAGTAAAATTAGAAATGCATTAGTTTTTGGTACAAGGCCTGTGACAGTGTCACTTCTTGGCACCAGAGCAGTCTCTTGTGCACATGGGGGAGAGCAGCATTTGACAGGTTTACAGTCTTCCCCCATAAAGAGGTTATTGCCTCTTGATTCCTATACCGTATATCACACGGTTCATAAATTGATTTACAAATCCCATAATATTAAATGTCTATTCTGATCATCCTTTCAGTCTTTTTAATATGTATATGATTTCTTTGACATAGCTTGATGGGGATTTTTTTTCCTGGTGTTGGAGGCTGAAGGAAAGCAGGGATTGAGGGTGGCTCAGGGAAATCTGTGAAGACTGACTGACAGATTTAGTAGCCACTGTGCAAAACAATTGGGTTATACTTGACAGACGCACTGTAATGAAATGTAATGCCCTCGCTGCTTCGGTCTTGACAGTTTTGGAGAAAGATATTGAATGCTATGCCAAAAATATTACCGTGGTGATCTGTGGGTTGCAGGAGCCCAGGGACTATGAACTTGTGCTCGTCAAGGGCGAAAAAGAAATTTCTAAAAGCTGTTAGCTTGTGTCAACTCTCATGTAGCCAGGTCACTGTGCATTTCACATCAGAGTGCACAGAATCATGCAAGGCATATGTAGGAAGTCAGGCTAGGCATAGCTCCTAACAGTATTTGATCTAGAGCCCTTTGAAGCCAAAAATTTGGAGTTCTGTTTTACGCACAGGTTTCTTGCACCGTGTGATTCATGATGCATTCATCTGTTCATACAAAAGATATACTGATAAATTTGTAACTTGGGAGAATGCGCACTCTTAATTTATTAGGGCAACCAAATGTCATTTACAAGAGATGCACTGATGTGCAATAATCAGTATTCTGCATGCTCAGAGTGGTAGGAATGTCCTTGTTCCTCTGAAAATTCTCTTCTCGTGATGGTGACAAGAACACTGGGATGCCAACAGAAGCCCGTTGGTCAGTCTAGATTCTGCCTTCCTGTCTAAAGCCTTGTTCTCTACAGTGTATGCAAATTATGCCAAGTGCTTTACAAAACAACTAGTTCATGCGCAGTCCATTCCATAGTGATCAAGGAAAGAGGAGAGACTGATTTGCAACACAGCAAGGAAGGGATTAGAGGAACGATCCGTTTTGAGTAGTGTTTAGATGTAGATATCTGATGCCAAAGTTGACCCTGCAAAACAGCAGCTTCCCTCACCAAATTTCCCCAATGAGCACAATTGCCTTATGCTTATAAGCACACATTGCTAGAATATGTGGTTTGAAGAAGGCTTGGAGTTAGTCTTCTGGCAAATCTAGAAGCAATATCTTCCCTCATATTTATGATGAAGGTTTTTTAAATCTTAAGGGACTTTATTCATAAAGCTTTCCTGCCTTTAGGCTTTTATCTAGGATGACTTAGGTCTTCCCTTACTTGTTTTGATGTCTCAATATCTTTGAACCTTAGAGAAAAGAGGTTCAAGACTTGATACTTTGCTTCCTAGAGGGCCTCCCTGTTCTTATGTAGATTTGCTCCTCTCTAACGAACTTTAAACTTTATATATCAGTTAATATGGAGCAATTGTGAAAGAGTTACCCATCAACAAAACTATACCTCACCATCTCTTCAAAATAAAGGGCAGAAAATTCCTGCCTTGCTAGGAAATCACTTACATTTATTGTGTGCTGGACACTGTGTTAGGGCCCTAGGCTTGGTACCCTGACGTTTTATTGGAACATGACTATGCCTACTCATGTAGTATGCTTTGCATGACAGTGGCAGGGGTCAATAGTTGCAACAGACCCCATATGACTTGCAAGGCCTAAAATATTTACTATCTGGCTTTTTTCAGGAAACAGTCTGTGTTCCCTTGTGTTAGGGTCTGGGCATTGAGAAATGAAAAAACATTGTCCTTGTCCTCAAGGGGGAGACAAACTCCTAAGAGTTGTGGTGGCGCTAAGCCCCACAGGTGCTGGTAATGTAGAATGAGTGACGTTTGCTCTGTCTGTGAGCCTGGGAAATGTGGGCCAAGGAGGACATATTTAACTTGCGTCCTGAATGGAAACTCCACTTTCATTAAGTGGGAAAATGGTAGAGTGGAAGGAGCAAAACATTTTAAGGAGTGGAAATAAGTGTGCAGCAAATGAAACGACCATAGTATTGTGGGAAATTCAGGGTGGCTGGGATGTAGGTAGGGAGGAACCTGAATGAAAGCTCCAGGTAGTCAGTAGTCGGCATGTATGGCTGGGACTGGAGAGTCGTGTTAGCCACATGGACTGTCAGTGGACGCTGGAGATGAGGAGAGATTTCAGCAAAGGTGACCTTATTGGATGTGTCCTCAAGATTGGAGCTTCCACTTCCATTGAAAGAGAGAAAGACCAGAGCTGAGGAGGTATAAAACAGCTGTTTGAAAATGTTAACATTCTCTCTTGTCTACCTATAGCCCATTTTCTTCCTTCAAAAACATCTGTATCTCCATTACTTTGATACTTTGTTCTGGTTGTAAATACTGCCATCCTGGCTGTTATCAGGTTAATAATATCCATTAGGTATTGTAGGCTGATCGGGTCTGCAATCTCCTGAAGGAGTGTATGGTGAAGGCTAAATTAAAAAAGGCAAATGGAATGGTTTCAGGGTTGCAGGAGGATCAAAGTCCTCTCACAGAATTTAAGATTCCCTCAGGGCTAAGACCAAGACCTTCTCTCAGTGGCCCATATTTATTTGGTTATCAGAAGAAGGGAGGGGAGTACTCAAGAAGAGCGGAATTACTCAAGGACTTCTCCAAGTAAGGTATTAAATTAATTCTTAATAAGGATTAAATTAGTCCACCCAGAGTGAGATGCCTGAGGCTATAGTTTTTATCTAGTTGAGATGGATCTAGGTGTCCTTAGCTGTGATCTTATTTTATCTTTTGAGGTTTTTCAGCTTCATCTGACATTAAAGGTTTTAGTAGGGATAAGTGACTCACAGAGGTTTACTTACTATGAGTCCATCACCCACTTCCAGAAAAGTGGCCTAGACTTTGGAAGATTCACAAGTAAACATAAAAAGCCAGTTAGTTAATTTAAGT
Source organism: Chinchilla lanigera (assembly GCF_000276665.1). Taxonomy (NCBI): domain Eukaryota; kingdom Metazoa; phylum Chordata; class Mammalia; order Rodentia; family Chinchillidae; genus Chinchilla; species Chinchilla lanigera. The sequence continues at coordinate 9,612,452 of NW_004955422.1, read as the reverse complement.
CCTGCTTAGGTCTGCTTCACAGTGGTCTCCATCAGTCTTTGACAGTAAATTTTGTGTGTCAACTTGAAGTGGTGAGAGGGTGCCCAGTTAAAACATTATTTCTGAATGTGTCTGTCAGAATACTTTCAGGTGAGATTAGCATGTGATTCAGTGGACTGAGCAAACAGATGGTGAGATTAGCATGTGATTCAGTGGACTGAGCAAACAGATGGTCTTTCCGGTGTGGAGGGTCATCCACTGCTTTGAGAACATAAATAAAACAAAAAGTAGGAGAAAGAGGAGTTCACTAGTCCTCTTTGCTTGAGCTGGAACATCAGGCATCACTTGCCCTCAACTAGGACTTCTGTCATTTTATATCGTTGCCACTTTGGTTCTCAGAAGTACATCACACATTTTTTTGGATCTGTAATATGCAGATTACACAGGATTGTAGGAAATGAACCATTTTATATATAAGTACATATATATTTGCATATGGATATATATGTTTGTATATATGCGTATATATGTGTATATATGTCTATAAAATTGGCTTCTCTGTAGAACCCTTGCTAATGTATCAGACCTATTTGCACTTAACACATGAGGCTTCAAGCACTATCTGTTAAAATTTAGTTTTGAGATAAAGTCTCCCAATGCTTCTTAGGCTGGCCTTGGATTTTTGGGGCATAACAATCTTTGTGTCATAGCCTCCCAGGAAGCTTGATCTGCCCATCAAGCACTGTTTTGATGAGAGTTTTTATGAAAATACAGTTACAGCCAAGAAACCTCTTCCAGGAAGGTCTCCCCTTTATTCCCAAGGCATATTGCATACGCTCCTATTTTGACTTCTTTTTGTTATGCTTTGATTATGATTACATACGCCTTGCCAACCTCAGTGCCTGCCACATAATAGGTAACAGATTTATATTTGATGAATGGAAGAATGGCCTAATGTATCCGAATACTGTGTTGCAGGGCTGGAAAGGCAAAGACGGTGATGAGAGATTTTGCAGACAATACCAAATGTTCTGCAAGGATACTTGTCACCCATGGGAAGAGAATCAAGAGAAGTTTAGAAATCAAACCATTATTCTTTTGATATTGTCTGACTGTTTTAGTGTATTTTTTGTTGCTATATCAAAAGACCCAAAGATGAATGCTTGGGGCTGGGGATTTAGCTCAGTGGCACAGTGCCTGCCTGGCAAGTGCAAGGTGTGAGTTCGATTCCTGGTACTGGAGAAAAACAAACAAACAAACAAAAACAAACAAACCAAAGATGAATGCTTTATAAAGAAAAAATATTCATTTAGCACAGTTCTGGAATTTCAAAAGCACGATGCTGACATCTGTTCTGCTCCAATTAGGACTTTCCTCCCATGTCAGAGCATGTCACATAGCATTATGGCTGGAATCTCTGCAAGAGGGAGAGCTCACGTGGTAGGACAGGAAACCAGAAAGATTCAGGGGCCAATCTTGTCCTTCTGCAACCATATTGATTAGCTTTCTGTTGCTGTAACAAAATGCCTGAAGCCCATAGTGTAGTGAAAAGAGGCGAGATTCAATTTGGTTCACAATTTCAGTCCTTGGTCAGCTAACTCCAATACAAAAACATCATGGCAGAAAGACATGGTGGAGTAAAGCTGAACACGGCATGGCAGCTAGGAAGCAGAGCACAGGGAAGAGCCCCAGAAAGGAAGTGGCCAGGGATGAGATACAGTCCCCAAAGTCACACCTCCATGACTCTCCCAAACACAGCCAGTACTGTGCTTTGCTAATAATATCCTAGGCATTTCTCAAGCCAATGAAGTTGACAATCAAGACTAACTGTTACAATAATAACTAACTGTCTCAAGAAACAGCCAACCCCATGTGATTGGCATTAATCTTTTCTGAGGTCAGGGCTCCCATGACCTAGTCATCTTGCGCTACGGCCTCAACTTGTACAAATTCTTCCATTCCCCCACCTGTCAACATTGAACTTTGAGGAACATGTTCAAAACATATCCAAATCATAACACTTGTCCACAAAAGAAAGAAAGATACTGAAGAAGGCCAACTTAACTGCATGAGTATCATTAAAAGTCATTTTCAATACTGAATATGAGGGGCAGACTGGGGTTGGACTCAGTTTTCCGCATACCATCAAATCTCACATTCACAGACACAGACATCTGCATGGTAGACAGTTTCTCTGAAGTTGTAATTGGAAGATTGTAAATGTGGGGTATGAATTTCATGAAGGAAGCTTAGTTTCAGCTTTAACACACTAGTATGGTAACACAGTAAGTAGAAATGAAGCACTTTCATTGTAGTTAGTGAATAATTCATGCCTCTCCTTAAGTGTTCCTCCTGCTCAAGCTGCCTTTTCCCCCTACCCCCACGATTTCCTGAGTATCCCTGCATTTTGTCATCCATGGTTTGCGCAGGACATTGTGAGCTCTACTCCAGTGATCCACCTCATTGGTTGGTACCTGTGTCACTTGCATACCTTTCAAGTCTTGGCTCTGGGGATTTCACTGAAATGTTTCCATGGACCACAGAATTTTATTTTCATCCCCCTAACCAGACTTGGCTCCGGCTTTGGAGTAGTAAACATCACTGGAAGGCACCCCATGTGCCTGAAACTCAACTGACCTTATCTTGTCCCTTTTGTGTTCTTGCAGTTTCTCCATACCAGAGCAAGCTCAGACCTTAGTAAGGGCAGGAGCACTGGCAGGGGTGCCAACCCTCTGACAATGTAAATGCCAATTGTGCAGATCCCACATGAATCTGTGGTTCACTGCTGCAGAGGGTGCTCAACTCTGGACTTATTTAGATGATTTTGCTCATGTGAACTGTACCAACTGTGGAATCTGAGAGCTGTGGAGACACAGGGTGGTGTGTGTGACAAAAATAGTTGATATTGAAACAATGGCTAGATCCTGTGGGCTTCCTGCACACTGGACACTTCAGAGACAGGAGGGAGGATGTGGAGGTCAATGGAGCCATGCAGCAGAGATATATTTCTGTTTAGTAATATCTTTGAAAATCCACAGAACACTCACCCATGATGGGCATGAATACTAATTTACATATTTTAATAAAAGGGAGAAGAAATATTTTCATGAAGCTTCTGTGTTAGGCATCCTGTCTAATGACTTATCTGAGTACTATAATAATCATCACAATCCCCATTTTTCAAGTGAGTTAATCAAGGTTGTTATATAAGCAAGGATAGCATAGTCAGGACTTACACACAGAAGGTTGAATCTCCAAAACTGAAAACCTGAGATGGTATGTAATGGCATCAAATGATTTCTGTGACTGAGTTGGTTTTGCAGCCTTTTGGATACATGAGATATTTAGACATCATTATAAGAATTAGAAAAAACTTGGAATGTAACAACTATTACTTCGGGAGAAACAGAAAGAGGGTTGAACATTGTGAACAACGTTGCTGATGGTAAGAGAAGTTCACAACTTTAAGACTATAAATGACCTAATAATCATTAATTTAGAGGGCTTTGATTAAGGCGCAGGCAAGGGCGAACTGTCAGCTTACAACTGCCCCACAATCCAAAGATAACACTGGGATGGAAATTTTTAAAAATTAAAATCAACTAGTAGTCTGACATCATATTTGGACAAAATAAGATCATGCAGCCCACCATGTAGCTCAGCTGTTAGACTACGCCAGAGATAATCTGACCCAACTCTGACTGCATTTAGCTACACATCCTATGCTTTGTGAGACAAGAGATGACCAATGCTGTTACTCACTTACTTCAAGGACTTTCTGTCCAGCAATGAGAGATAAATGATGCTACCCAATAAAATTCACCATGATTTTAAGCCTGTTGCAAACCCAAACTAAGCCCAAAATAGGCTCTGGGTTGACGCTTTAGGAGCAATCCCCCATCAGCCTGCTGGCATAAGGTTTGTTGCCTTCTAACACCTTGGTAGAGCGTTTTCCATTTCGTTCAGAACCGGTTCTGCAACAACACCAATAACTTATAATATTGACAGAAATTATTTTCTTAGATGAGCAATTTTTGTTATGCCCTATATCCCCTGGTACCCAATTATATAACTGTAAATAATTTGATTTATTTAGAGACAAAAATAGGAACAGAAATTTTAATTTTATTTATATACTAATTTATTTGTCACATCAGGTTGTTAAATATTTTAAATACAATTTCTAGTGATATTAGTGTTACACGGCAAGTAAATCAACTAGGGAGACTAGTAGATATGAGAAATGCACCATAAACTGTAACATGGTCCTAAATTGTAATGAAAAGAATTAATATATTATTCTACACATATCCATATATTTTTTAGAAAGCTTGAATACAAATGGTCTAGAAATATGTGCTTGATTCAACATTAGGGGTGGGGTCATTATTTTTCTCTATAAAATAGCTGAATCCACGTGGTAGCTCCATTGTATGTAGAAATGCAAGCCAGTGAAGGCAGCATAGCACAATGATGTTGATGGATATTTTGAAGCCTCATAGATCCAGAATTTATCTACCTTGATCCTGATTTGATTTACACAACTATGTATGCTTTCTGAGCCCTGGTTTTTGTTCTTATAAAATGTGGATAACAGTAGATACTGTTACAATGATTAGTACAATACTTCTATCACTGTCTTTGTAATATAAATAAATATCATTAATTTACTTTAACCTCTTGTATCTCCTCTGTGTTTTTGAGAATATGGTGTGTGATTATCTACTTAATTTCAGTTGTTATCCTAGATGCAAGGAACATCTTTAAATAAGTCTTATTTTTTTAATTACAGAAGCAATATACAGTTATGTAGAAAACAGCACAGAATAGCAAAGATTAAAACTAAACATTTATTTCTGCAGTTTTCTGAGATAACCATTAAAAGCTTTCCCACTCATTTTATGCATAGAGATACCTTTAAAATTATTTATGCTGTACTAACAGTTTTGTAAAATGCTTTTTTTGACTGAATATATATGAACATTTTTCTATGTCATTAAATGCTCTGCATTGTAAATGGCTGTATGCTTATGAATATAAAAAGCTGAGGATTATTTGACTTGCAAAACAAATCTCCATTTTCTTTTGGCTTTGCTGTTGGGTAGTAGGAAAATATAGGGTTTGTTTTTATGGTATGTCTCTCCTGCTTGTTTTCCCTATTGATGGTTCAGTAGTTTGAAAGATGCAGCTCAATCCATACCTTATGTGTGACAATGACAGGATTTACCACAATAACCCTCTCAGGGAATTCATTGCCTGCCAAGACCTAGGGCTGAAAGATTTACTGATGCTGAAGAGTTTGCTATCAACAGGAGTCACATGAAAGGCACAGAGCAACTGTCTATCAGTTACTCTCTGTGGGAAGACCAGCCCTATACTCTGAAGCTACCTCTGGCTTCCCAGAATATGCAAACCAGCAAGTAACAAATGCTTTTTAGAAAGGTACAATTGCGTTCAAACTGAAAATGGAGGAAGCCGATCAAAGAATAAAGAAAGCCATTAAAAATTAATCATCCCAAGGCCATAAAGTCAGCTGTAAATGCTTAGCAATAAAAAATTAAATGAAGAAGAAGTTAATGTTTTAAGCAGAGATTTAAATTTTCCAGGGGAGATCTTGATAGCTGCACCAGATTGGGGAGCTGGTGAAATTTACAGGGTAAGCCCAAGTGTCTTATCCCATGAGAGGCTTCAGAAAGCATAAAATAGTCATCAAGTGAAACATCATTTATATTATTTAGCATCATTGTGCAAAATCTGGGCTTTTAAAACAAATGACATTTTTGAAGGACTGAGAATATTCTCTTCAGAACAGGTTAAAGTAGCAAAAAGTGGAAGAGTGCTAAGAAAAACATCAAAAAAAAAAAGAAAACACTGCTGAGGAAAGCCTAGAGGAAACATTACAGAAATATTTAATATTTGGGAGCTGTAGAATTTCAAGTAATAATATTTATTAACCCATCTTTCTTGTTCAAATAGCTCAACTCAAATGTACATCAGAGATAACGTGTTTATTAGAAGGTCATCTCCAGGTAGGCTTTGTAAACAGTCAGGTCTTTGGCCCCCAAAGGAAAGTTGAGCGAGATTTATTACAGTTTCTGAGCAACATTGACACATATTTTATGGTTTTTCTGACAACGTCTTAAAAATTGGGCTTTTGAAAAAACAAGCATAAAAACATGATAGCATCGTGGTTGAGAGAGCTGGTTTGGAAGCACAGAGATCCCTGCCCACTTACTATGAAGCTTCAAAGAAATCACTTCTCTCCTGTGAGCTTTGATGTCCACATTTGTGAAACAGAAAAGGAAAAAATTCATTTTAGGAAGACATAGCTTGGATGGCAAGAGGCTTGGGACTCTAGCCCAGTGACATCCTACTTTGTGTACATATTCTGGTCGCTTTCTGTAGTTCTCTCAAAGTTTAGGGGCTTCTCACTGAAATTATGTAAGGACACTGATTATGGGAACCTTGCTGCTCCCTGTATAGAGTTTCTTGGTCTATGATAAGGTGATGATATCATCTGATTCTTCTCTTTTGATTTGGGTGGTGTGTGTGTGTTTGTGTGTGTGTGGTGTGTAGCAGGGAGAACTCTGTAGGATAATCTGAAAAGGAGCGCTTCCCTTCCCAGCTCAATTTCTTTAGATTTAGTGACAGAAATCAATATTCATACTTAGCAACCCTAAGAATGAATGTCCCAGCCACAGAAGGGAATTAACACTTATTTAGCTATTTTTAAATCTCATTAGAGTGTATGTCACTCCCGTTGTGTTCTGATGCTCTATCAGTGCTGCACTGTCAATCTCCAGTTAAGAGAAGCAGCTAGAAAGTTGAAGGATGTCGTCTTTCAAATTATGAGTGTTTCAGATGAGAATGAATGACACTGGAAGCACAGAAGCATAGGTCCTTTGCAGGTGTCATCACCCAGTGTTCTTTCAAGTGAACTAAGTCTACTCGCTTTTCTTTTAGGAAGATGGCCTTTTACACATTCTTACTACAATCTTCTTCCAGTCTTTCTGACTTTAATGCCACCATCTTACATTTCATTACCAAACCAGAAACCTTAATGTCAATTCCACTTGCCTCCTTCAGATAAATGGTCCTCAAGTCCTACCTATTATTCTTCTTCCTAAATTATCTCTAGCTTCTATTACTGCATCTACTGCTATAGTTCATATCACCAGCATCTCAGTACAGTTCAACATTCTCCACGTTGGGCTCTTTCTCTTCCACCTTGACCCCTCTAGTCAATAACGTGCAAGATATTTCAAGTCTTCTTTCGAAAAGGCAAATATAATTGTGCTATTTCCTTGACTAGAAGCCATTCAGTGAGTCCAGTTTAGTCCCTGTATACTTTGTGAATTTTCTTCTCTAGACCCTCTTCCCTTAGTTGATCTGTGTTTGAATCACACGTGTCATCCTGCAGGTCTCCAAAAAATCATGCTGTTTCCTGCGCGCATGCCCATGCTCTGAAATATGCCCCTTCCTGTTTATCATCTATTGAGAACTAAATAGCAATTGCCCATAAGACACTTTTTAATCAGAACTCATTTAGTACTTTTATCCGTATCTTTCCACCTTTCTCCTTCTCGTCATTCTTTTCCCAAGACAAAGAACGTAGTCTGAAGTTGCAGTAATGAGTACTGAACACCAGCTAATTCCCTCCCAGTCTTTGCGAACTCTGCACACAGGATGGAATCTCTTTCTGTTTATTACTAGGCAGTGGGACATTGCACACTGCAGGCACTAACTGGGACATAGAGGAGTAACTGATACATGGATGTATAGATAGGTGGACAGACGTGTACGCCTGTGATTTTCCTCTGGCATCTTTCCCTCTGTTGTGATTCCATGCTGCTCATCGTTCCATGGAAGCTTTCACTTCAGTCACTGAGCTGGACCTGTTTTCAAAGGCAGCCCAAAATTCTGCACAATTTCCTCCTGCATCAAAATCCCTCTTTTCCCTATACAGAAGCTCACAGGCATTAGGAGACATACATTTGAGTTTTAGCCATCCCATTAGAAGTTGTGAATGAGTCACCACCCCCACATTTTCTATTTTAAAAATAATTTTTACTTCTACTGCCACTTTTAGGAAAAGGAATAAATTCCTAGGTGAGAGTTCAATGAAGATATTAAGCAAAAGGGAGTGCGGCTCTTTAAAATTAACCACTTTCTTTGAGTATACATAGGTGAGGCTAGTTTCACATCAGAGGTCACTAATTTAATAAAATCAGGAGGTAATTGTTGTGTTAGTAACAGCAGTAATAACTACCCTTCCTTGTGTGCTGGCTATGTAGACCAGCTGCCATGCTAGATCATACACATGAGCTTATGTGGTCCTCACCATTGCTGTGAATCATAGGTCTCACTTTCTCCATTCTGTAGCTGGAGAAAAAGAGATACGGAAACGTCAAAGGACTTGCCCCTACTCACACAATTATTTAGGAACCAGGATCTGAACCCACATCTTTAGAAGTCACCCAATTTATGTGCGTGTTCAGCTGCCTCACCAGGAGAGGATGATGACTTGAAAGAGAAAAAAATTCAGAAAGCATGGGCGGGAGAGGACACGAGGAGGAGATGGGTGAGTCTGTCAGTTGAAAACAGAAGAAGGAGAATAATCATCAATAATGGTTCTGTCTTCTGATGCACGGGCACTCTGCTCAGCACTTTCCATATTTTATAGTCAATATTTAAAAAACTGGGGGGCTGGGGATTTAGCTCTGAGGCAAAGCGCCTGCCTGGCAAGTGCAAGGTCATGAGTTCGGTTCCCAGTACCAGAGAAAAACAAAAAAAAAAAAAACAAAAAAAAAAAAAAAAACAACCAAAAAAAAAAAAAAACCAAAAAGAACTGTACATAGAATATGGAAAGAAAATGGAATTCAGAAAGTGACTTGTCCATGTTTCCCTGTTAGTAAAAAATCAGTGGGCTTTTATGAACACTGTATTGCTCAATGCTCTTCTTTTACCAATCTAACTGACAACATGCAAGTGCCCAGGCACACATACAGATGCACATAAAACCCTGCACCTCGATGTAGCATTTACTTTAAGAAAAACTTTGACATAGACATATTTTGCTTTTATTATTCAGGTCATCATACTTAGAAGTCAGCAATTCCGAGGGCCTTTCTACTTTGAATTGTGTTGTCCACCTCTCCGTTTTCCCAGTCCTTCAAGAGATGTGTGTATTTCTTTTTGGAAGAGGAAATTTTAAGTGCTAATTAAGTAAATTGCCTATAAGTAAAGCACTGGGACCTGGTGATGTGCACTTGTTCCAGTTCTCTAAACATCCTTTTTATTGGTCTTGATGGACAGCAAATTCCTCACAGGCTCCATTAATTCTAACTTGTACAAATACCGCGTCTTTCTTTAAAGAGTTGTGATAATTTTAAGGAATAAGGTCAGTATTTCAAAGGCGCAATTAATTTAGCAGGCTGCCTCCTTCATTAGGAAGCCTGTCTTCCCTTGAGTCTTTTTCTCCGTATGTCTGCAAAGCCTTTCTTCAGGCCCTTACTTCCTTCTGTGGGCCACCATTCACTTGTTTACTTTCCTTTTTAGGTTTCAGACTCTGCCTCATTCTTTTGTGCTGTTCACCCTCACAAACAGCATGCATTTTCTTCAAAGCTTTTATTCTGTCTTCAGCAGCAATTAATTTTTCCAGATGAGGTCTATGGGTCAAACTCTCTGTTGTTCTAGCTCAGTTGGAATGTCCACAGGCTAAGAGGGAGACTCAGTTATACTTTGAGGGACAGCAATTCCTCTGATTAGTACATGGAAGAAATGCTTGGAGAGTTGAATAACACAGTTGAATAATTAATTAAAAAATTAATTGCAGCAAATGCATACAGCATCAAGTTTGCTATCTTGACCATTTTAAGGTGTACAGTTCAGTGGTGTTTAACACATTCTTCTTGGTGTACCACCTGCTAACCAAGTTTTCTTCTCTTGCAAAACTAATTCTTTTTTAAATTTTTTTCATTTTAAAGACAAAAGAATGAAAACATCTTAACAAACACACATATATTTAGAAAATAACACAAAAACAATATAAGCAATACAAAATTTCAGACAAGGTGGTATGAAATTAACAATGGTTGTTGTATTACATATTGATATCTTCAAATTGGATATTAAGATAAACAAATATAGACATGTAAGATTGATCATATACTTAAACATTAACTGTTCCTTTCAATAGAGCAATCAAAGTCAGTAGTACAAACTATGTTAGCTATATTGTGTGTGTGTATATATATATGTAATATATATATATATATTCCCCTTCTTTCTTTTCCCTTTTCCCACATCCCAGTTGTTCTTTCCTTTTGAACAGTTTCCTTCCCTTTGACAATGTCTACTGTACCTCTTAGATTTTAGTCACTCTTTCAGGTTCTTACACTAATATGGTGTTTACACATGCAGGTCTGATTTATTTCACTTATGAGTATGGAAAACTAATTCTTTAAACCCATTAAACAATCATTCTTATTTTCTCCTTACTCCAGTTCTGGAAGCCAGTATTTTAATTTCTGATGTATAAGTGGACCACTCTAGGTACCTCATATGAATGAAATCATACAGTAATTACCTTTTTGTGACTTATTTCACTTAATATGTTCTTAATATTCATCTATGTTGTGTGAGACGTTCTTTCCTTTTTAAGACTTAAATATATTCCATTGTATGTGTGTGTATATATATGCATATATAGTGATATGTGACCAACAAAATGTGAGATATATATGTATAATCAATTCTATACAACTGAATTGCTTCTATTTTGTGTGAATTATATTATGCACATATCTCTTTCAGACTGTGCTTTAAAATATTTTTTAATATATAAACAAAATTGCTGGATCATCTGATAATTCCGCTTTTAATTTTTTTTGAGGAATCACCATACTATTTTGTATACTGAGTACATCATGTTGTACTGCCATCAACTGTATATTTAGAGCTCCAATTTCTCTACTTTCTCACCAATGCTTGTTATTTTCTCTTGCTTGATGTGGCTGTTCTAATAAGTGAGTAGCCACATTAAAGGAGTTTGGGAGAAGTTGAAGTGAGTCAGTTACAAGAGTGTTCCTCTATGTTTTCATTCTGTGGGTTGGGAAGACAGAATATAACAGTGAACAGTAGTAGTTCATAGTATTAGGAAGGAAAATTAGCCTTGAATCAAGGGAATCTGATACAGTGTCCAAGCGATAACTTCAGGAATCACTGTGGAAAGAAAGAGCTGAGCGAACTCTGTGAAAAGGTGATTCTCACCCAACCATGGGCTGGGGGGGTGGTCAAAATAAGATTCCATTACCCGGACCCAGGTGATCTACTCAGAAACCCAGGCAGACGGTGGGCAGGGGCGGGGAGCGGGTTCAGAAAGGAAGCTGGCACCAGATGATTCTTAAGATGCTGAGGGTTGCTTTCATCCCCAGGATCTCCAAACTTCAAAGTTAATATTGAAAAACTGGGTCCAAGGGAATTCAATTAGTTTGGTAGAAGCTGAGCTGAGTTTGCAAAGCCAAGCTGAGGGTTTTCCCCAGGTGCAAAAAAGTAGCTCGCAGGTGTTGGTTTCACTTATTAAAGGCAAGATTCAGAGCTTTCTCTCTGGGTCCCTCTGACTGACAGAAAAAGCAGAAGAATGAAACTTGTCCAGAAAAACCAAGTTCCAGTGAGAAAAGATAAACTGAAGGAAGACTTTCTGTAGGTGACTTAAGAGAGATCAGACTGGATCGAAACAGAGGAATAGCCCAGTTCCTTGCTGTGTTTTTCTTAAATGCAGGATTTAAAGTTATCTATAATTTTCTTACTTGCCAGGGAGGAATTAGCCAGGGAAAATAGATAGTCATGACATGATTTTTTTCTGATTGAGGTAATGTGTAGGTAAATGTGCCTGTCTTCTCCTTTCAGCAAATTAGTTCCCAAGAGGGGCAAGTAGCTTAGATGTGCCTATTTTAGGTCGTCCAGTCATTTCCAAGGACATCCACACGAGTCAGCTCATTAAAGTTAAGCCTCACAATTCCACCAAGTGTGTCTTGTTCTAGTTCTTTTTAAATAAAGAATCAAAGGCTCTTACTCATCTTTTAAATACATTTATCAGGAATTTATAGCTAATAAGTGGTGAGACTTGATCCAAGGGTTATGTAATGCCAAAGTTTGTTTCTTCTTTCTGTAATCTGTCACTTGTAATAATGCTGCTTAGAGCATCTACTAGGAATGCACTATTATTCACACACGTGATTTACACATGTGATTCCCTGTGACCTCGACCTTCCTCACTAGAGCATGCCTGGTTATTCTTTGCAAATATTTTTGTTGCTTATACTCAAGGATTCAACGGAATCGCTTTCATTCAATCACTGTCATTACAGAAATAGCCTCTGAACTGTTTTCATGTTGAATATTATCTCTCCATTTCTATCACCGACTGCAATCCTTAGAGAAATGGCTTTATTAAAATCAACTATGTATGTGGTTATTGTGTGAAACTGATAAAAAATGTAAGTTCGGGGCTGGGGATTTAGCTCAGCGGCAAAAG
>NW_004955422.1:9573193-9599175 GCF_000276665.1 Chinchilla lanigera | reverse complement strand
TGGCAAGCGCAAGGTCGTGAGTTCGGTTCCCGGTACCGGAGAAAAACCAAAAAAAAAAAAAAAAAACCTGAGGAATAAACACTTAACATTTTTACTGTAGGTAATATCATTCCATGGTCTTACCACAAGATAGGCATTACCCTATGTGTATTACATAAAGTTACCCATTTTAATTCTACTAAACATTTTCAAGAACAGGCACCATTATTTTCTTCACTTTATAGAGAAAACAAAAAGACACAGAGGCTAAGGGATTTGTCTGAGTCCCTCCACTGAGTGGTGAAATTAGGAACCAAGGCGGGAACGCCATGCTATGCCAAAAGTTTTGAGCCTCTGTGATACCTGTGGTGTCAACTTGAAGATGAAACACCTAGTGGGTTGGTTTAGCATGGCTCTGCATGTGTCTGAATGATTGACTTATAGACGAGGGAGGACCCACCCTGGGTATGCATGGCCCACCCAGGATGATGAACTTAGTGAAGAGAGAAGACCCACCCAGTGTGTGGGTGGCACCAACCACCTGGCTGACGACCTTTTCAGTAAAACTGTCTTAAAGTAAAAAGGAAAAGAAAAAGGAAGTCTTGCTTCTCCCTTTTCAGAGGAGCTTCAGTCCACGTGCATGTCCAGGCTTCCAGTACAGGACCCTCAGCTTTCTGGTAGCGACTCATACTAGACTCTGCAGTGAGCCGCAGGAAGTTGACTTTGGACTGGACTATCTCACTCTCCAGCATGCATAAGACCCTTGTGCATTCTTCCATACCTGCCTGACTCTGCAGGTGGCCACTGTAAGCCTATCTTGTAAATTAGATATGTATACATAAGTATGTGCATATATCCATATATGAATGATATATCTATCACTGAGCTACATTTCCAGTCACCACCCACCTTTTAAAATTTTGAAACAAAATCTTGCTAAATTGCCCAGGTTGGCCTTGGATGTGCGATCTTCCTGCATCAGCCTAAGTAGTTGGGATTAGAGTTATGCACCCCACCTTACTTCAAGTAAGTTTTACTCAATAGTTTCTGAATTTGGTCTGCAATTGATAAACAAAGATAAAAGCAGTCACTTAGGAATGAAAGGTAGAGGTGGAATTTGAAGCAGAGTTTGTCTTCAGAACCCTTTCTGCACAGTCAGGGAAGCTTGGACATGAATGTATTTACTCAGTGGCTTTTAAAACATGCATTTATTGCTTCTTGCTTTTAGCCAGAAGAGTCTCTGGTCAGAGTCTAAATAATGCTCTTTGGCCCAGATACATTTGTCCTTCTCTCCATGACCTCTTGGCTCAAACAAACAAACAAACAAACAAATAAATAAAATTGAAGACTGGAATGTATGTTAATTTTATAGTGTAACTAGCTGGTGATGCTATTTCACGTATGAGCAGAGTTTTGATTCAGGCTGGGATTTGAATGTAGTTTTCTTGTTCAACCTGCTAAGGCTGTTTCTTCATTTACTCAATTGTCTCCAAAGACTATTGTAGGGATCCAATAAAAGAATACCTGTACAATGCTTAGCATAGGTTTTGGCATGAAGAAAGTGTTGAAGGTACCACAGCTCTGATGAGAATGAGGCTGCACCTAATTTGGGCTGAGAGGAGTGATGATCCTGGAACAAGAGAGGCTATGGAGGAGAACATACTTATATTTATTCCAGTGCTGTGAAGTTTGTATTCTTTGGCAGTAAATCTATGTGGAGTTATGAGTACTCATGGGCCTGTCCTGACTTCCCAAGTGTAGTTTTTTTCGATTGACTTCTTTTCTTCCTTTTCCCATTTTCCCTTCTGTATTACTTACAAGATTATACAAAAATTTAAATGAGTTAACAAAGACCAGGTATGGGAAAGCTGGTGGCTGCAGCAGGAGGGGGGTGGGGCATTTAGCTGCAATGTTAAAGAAGTGGAAAGGAAGACATAAAATTGATTTCTTCTTTGCCTGTTGAACAATATTTTAAGAAAGAGTTACTTTAAATTCAAAATCTGGAAATTAAAGATACCACGTGCCACAATCCCTACTACTGTATACATCTTCACCAATAGTATTTTTGGTCTTTTTTCCCAATGTACTTTTTAAAAAAGTGAGACATAAGATAGTGGGGAGATGTATGGATGCTTCCTCTTTTAACATGTTCCTAAATTGCAATTAGATCTACTCATTCCACAAAAAGTCCTGGAGGAAACTTAAATGTGCATTACTAAGTGGAAGATGCCAAGGTGAAAAGGCTGTATGCAATATGATTCCAACTACATGAGATTCTGAAAAAGGACTAACTATGGATAATAACGTAAAAGCGAGCAGCAATTGTCAAGACTTAGAGGACAGAAGGGGGGGTGAACAGTTAGAATATAGAGGATACCTTGAGGTAGTGAAATTATTCTGCAGGACACTCTAATACTCCATATGTGGTACTGTGCATTTATCAAAATGCATGGAATGTTTGATATAAAGTGCAAATTTTAATGTAAACTAAAAACATTGTTAATAATGTGTCAATATTAGTTCATCAACTTTACTGTAGGAGCTACTGTAATGCAGATGTGAAGAGGGGAAACTGCATTGGGGATAAGTAGTACTCCATGAGAAATTCTGCACCTTCTGCTCAGTTTTCTGTACCTTCTGCTCAATATGCTGGCAAACCCAAAACTGCGCTCAAAGTAAGAACTATAAAAAATAGATATATTAGAATTTAAAATTTTGAACATCTGTTGCGCCCTTCAAAATAGTCTCTTCAGAATGTTATGGGCTTGTTTTAAGATACTGTCTTTGCTAAAAACATGTTGCAAGTCCTCTTTAAATTTTTTTTTTTTTTCTACGGAGATTAGGTGGCTGGGAAGATAAAGCTAACATTTTAAATCACAGTCGGATGATCATTGAAAGATGGAAAGGAAATGAGACATGTTCTCCCACGTGACTCATCAACTGGATCTGAAGGTCTTCTCCAAAGAGGCAAGGCCTTAGCAAGTGTGTCCTGGCAGGAATATTTATGTGGGCTCCCAGGAGAACTCTTTGAAAGAGAACAGTGCTCATTGAGATGAATGAGGTCTTGTATAAGAGGAGGAAAAAATACAAAATTATCATATCCACAGATTATGGCTTTCTTTTCATGGGACCATAGACACTGGCAACAAGTGACTATCAAGTCATCATTTAAGCACAGATCTTGATCAAATTCTAGTGCTGTCACTTACCAGCTGTAGAATCTTGGGCAAGTGCAGATCTTAGGCTATTTTTTTCCCTTGAAATGGAGATAATGCAGTAATATTACCTTGCAGATTTTGCATGGGAATTAATAGAGATAATGTGGAGTATGTGCCAGGAACATGCTACTCCATATTATTCAGATATAGTAAAAATTACTACCAATTATATTGCTGTTGCTGTTATTATTTTTTTGCAGGGCTGGGAATCAAATTCAGGGCCTTGCACATACTAGGCAGGTACCCTGCCACTGAGCTAAAAACCCCTACCCTGTACTGTTATTATTAAGAGACCACCTGATTTACTATTTTCTTTTGAGGCTGATATTCAAAACTAGAGATAAGCTTATTAAAACAGCAATGCTTTGTAGCAGCTGTGTATGTCAGTGAGTGTCACCTTGGTGGCATATGCAGTGATCTTTTGGTATCAGCAGAAGATTGATTCCTGGACACTTCCACATATACCAAATCCAGGGTTCAAGTTTGTTACATACAACAACATAGTATTTACACAAAATCTACATATCCTCCTGTCTACTTTAAATCATCTCTAGATTACTTATATTACTGGATTGATTATGTTGCTTAATATAATGTTAACAGTTGTCATCCTGTGTTCTGTAGGGAAAAATGAGAAAGAAAAAATCTACATGCAAAGCACAAAATCAATATTATAAAAATAGTTTTGATCCACAGTTGTTTGAGTCTGAGGTTATGCAATGACCAGAGGATACAGCAAAGCAATTGTAAAGACCCTGGTGTATACATGTTACACCTATTATTTTCAAATCTATTTTTTTGGTAATAGTTAAAGCACAAAATTCATAACTTACTTCAAAAAATACCCATGCATATATAAGGTTATCTCTGTAAAATGTCACTTTCACTTACTGACATTCTCATATATTTTCTTGAGTGGGAAAGATGCTTGGTGGATCTCAGCCAGCATCTTGGGAACTGCCACATCCCACAGCCTATATTAGCAGTGCTGAAATCTGCACCCTGTTATAGCCGTGGAGGTGTTTTGTGAACGTGATTTGTCAACTGTTTTGTGAGGATAGAAAGATTGAGAATTGCTGTCTTGGCTTAGTCTGCACGCCAGCTTGTTATTCCTATTACCCTTCCAAGGAAGACTCAGCTGCTACTGCAATTTCTGGGGGCAGCAGTTGGAGTCCAATTTATTTTCCCAAGGAGGATAATTTTGCTTTAACGTATACAGCTTCAAGCAAATGCTCATACATAGAAGAGGCCTTGTGAAGTATTCTGCTAATTGTTGCAACCATTGCTTGGTATGTTAGGAATAAATAGAAAAAAATACACAAATAAAATGTAAGAGAGGATAAAACTTTAATTTTAGTAACAATATAATGCCAATTCTAGGTCTGGCTCTTGCAAACCAACAGTCAAGTTAATTTAATTCCTCAAACCCCATTGCTGCAACAAAATGCTGTTTAAATCAATTCATTCTTTCATTAGGCTGCCTAAGAGCACCGTGGAGTGATGAGGAATTACTGAGATAGCATTCATGTTTCAACAGCCCCTCAGTGTCACTGCATTTTCCTTCCTGACATGGGACTAATGTTCTCCATTTGCATGTGAAAACAGTATTTTTAATTGTAAAAGCGGTGTTGTCAAATTACCTTCAAATGAGTTTATTTTAAACGGTTCATTAAAGTTTTTGAAGTCATTCTCTGCATGATTGCCTCTCTTCTCTGCTTAGATGTATTACATTTCTCCCCAAAAGCGCTGGTGCTGAGAGGAAAACCTTTTCTTGCAAGACTATCTTGCAATCTGGCCAGTTTTAAAGTGGAAGCAGCGAAGGCCCCACGCTATTGCAGGGCGGCTGAGGGCATCTTCTCGGGCACCTCAGCTGAGAGGCTGGATTGAGGGGCAAAGGCAGGTGTCCGTGTTCAGCAGTAATAAAAGGTCAAAGCCACCGAGCTTTCAAAAGGCTCGCATCAGCTCAGAAGATGAAACGCAGCGTCCCCTGGATAGCTAGTTTGGTTCCGAGATTTAAATACATCTCACAGACTCTGTGTGTCGGCTTTCATTTCAACTTTTCTCCCCGGTACCAACTTTCGTCTTCATTATTTCTCTTCCATTTGTGTCTTCTCGAAAAATTCATGTGCACACTGATTGCTCTACCGATGCCCGATCTTTCTTATCTTAAGGTTCATCACTTTTCCAAAGACGGGTTCGTGTAGAAAGTTTCTCTCTCTAAAATTATCATTTAGAAGTTCCCTTTTCATAGTCTCCATTTGCAGGAAGATTAGGTGAGTAAGGAGTTGCAGTATTCTGATGGTGTAAATTTATTCATGATTCCTTAGTTATTGCTATGAAAGTCTAATATCTCACTCAGACCCATTACTTACTCCAATGGGAGAGTCACCTATCAAAAGTCACTGAATACAAAGACCTAACAATGTAGAAATATGGAGATAAAATGAGGAGAGGCAGCTATCTTATATATTGTAGTATATGTCAGCATTTTACAGTGTATTGATCAGTGGATGGTTCAGAAAGTGTCTCTTGCCATTCTTACCAAATAAAATACAAACTATTTAATGACTTCAGGCATTCTTGCTTTTAGCAGAAGCAGAATTTTCATTTCTATTTGGGCAGAATTTCAGTGTTTTCCTCTTAACATCTGTTATGGAGAATGTAATCTATCTATCTATCTATCATCTGTCATTATCTATCTACCTATTTATCATCTGGCATCTATCTATCTATCTGTCTATCTATCTATCATCTATCTATCCATCTATCTATCATCTATCTACTTACCATCTATCATCTATCTATCTATCAACTCTATCATCTATCATCTTCTGTCTTCTATCATTTATCCTCATCTTCATCTTCTTTATCATCACTGTCATTGTTGTGCTAAAATTTAAGTCACCATATTAAAAGTCTATAAAAATTTGTTGCAAAACTTTGCTTTGTATTTAACTTTTTCATTACTAGTGATTGGACCCAGGGCTTTCACACTGAGCTACAAGTGTAGGACTTTAACGGTACTTGTTAAATTTTGAGGTGGGGTCTTTTTAAGTCATTGAGTTGCCCAGGGTGGACTCGAACATGCCATCCTCTGGCCTCAGGCTTTCAGAATGTTGGGATTATGGGTGTGTTCCCCCATAACTAGCTTGCTACAAAACTTTTCGAGTGATAGTGATGACACAATATTCAATGCATTTATCAGATCTGGTATGAAAAATAGACTCCTTTTCCTGTGAGTTAACCATTGATTCCTAGACCTTATCTTCTAACTTTAACCTTTGGTCCCTATGAACTTTTTCTTTGAAATTTCAGTACTCACAATGAATCATCAGACACTTACTGAGCACTTACTATGTGCAAAACACTGTAATTGGAGTACAAGGTAGTAAATCTGGAGGGGAAATGAAAGCTAATAGCCATTTTCCCCAGGTCAGTTACTATACTATATGATCTCACATGTATTACCTCATGACAGTGTTGCAAGATATCATCCTTATTGAGGGTAAGAAGTCTACAGATTATAATTTTAGTCCTCTAAGAATTTATAATCCACAAAGAAATAAGATACATTAGATAAAAACTGCTACATAAGTAATATTAAATTAGATATCCACCATAACTACTGCGCTTCATTATAGGCTAAGCTTATTAGGAAAGTCTTTGAAGCTGTGGAGGAGAAAGGGTACTGGATCCATTCCTTTCATGAGGAGGTTTGAAGTGTCCACCTTGGGACTTTTCCAGTAACTTGCTTGTGGGGATAGGGAATGACACGTAAATAAACAAACGCATCTATTATAAAATTTGGCATTGTATAGACACAGATGAAGAAATCTGGAAATATCAGTGAGTGAGTGACTATATAATTTGGTCTAAGTTTTAAATAAGGGGGCATTTTGTAGATGTGAAGTGTTCGACAAAGGCTTTTGAGAAAAGCAAATAGGTCATTTGAGTTGTCTGAAATGACCTAAATAGGTCATTTTTACATTTTCCTTCACACTGGTAATAATTTTACACATCTCATAGGATTCATAAGAAATAAAATGGTTTATTTTTTATGTTTTTCTTTCTATAAATTTTTACTTCTTTTCTGACATCGGGTAGAAAGAATTTATTTCATTCCCCAGGATTCAAGAAAGTTGATTTTAAAGTTTTTGGCTCTTAATATCACTGTATTCGAGATTTCAGATTCATTCCTGCATTAATTTCCTTATCAGTTTTTTTCATGTGGGTGTTTTTAGCATTGACAAAGCATGTAGACTAAAATTGACTGCTATTTGAATATTGACTTAGAGCTGAATTTCTTTGGCAATTGAGTGTGAACACTTGTGATTCATAGCGCAAAGTATGGTCAAAGGATTCCATCCTTTTATTAGAAAAGAAGTCTTCTACTGAAAGTATTTACTGACATGACACAATAAATCACCCCACAGTTCCAGATAGTCCAGCATTTTGGTGCTGATCAAGGGGGATACTGAGGCAAGTCTTACTCCTTTCCTCTGTCATCAAAGCTTAAGAGTTTTCTTTGGATTTTCCAATGTCCTTAGAAAGTGTTGATAGCAATATCAAAAGAAGTCTGATTATATTTATGCTTAGCCTCTTGCTGTGTGAGTTATCTTTTTGTCACTGCAAACAAATGCCTGTGATAATCAACTCTTACAGAGGAAATATTTATTTCGGCTCACATTTTTGGAGGTTTTAGGCTATGACCTCTTGGTCTCAGTGGTCTTGGACCTATGCTGAGGTAGAACATCATGACCCAAGCAGTATGACTGAGGAAGCCGCTCGTTTTATGTTGGACAAAAAGCAAAGACAGAAGAGGAGGATCCAGGGACCCACTATCCCCTTCAATGCCACTGGCTCTGTGACTTAGCTTCCCTTCTCTAAGCCCCGCCTCCTAAGGGGTACATCACCTCACAACGGGGCCAAACCAAGTACCAAAGTGTCATTGGTTTTTGTAGGACACTGCAGATTCAAACTAGTGCTTGTGTGTTCTGGAATGACACTCATAGCGCTGAATTATAAGCTAGAAAATTGAGACATTTTCTGGATTTGTTGGTCACTTACTCTGTGACCTGGTGTAATCCTAACAGTCTCAAGGCCTCCCCTTTTTATTCATTTGCAAGTGGAGTAGAGCTACAAATTCTGCTTGCCTGTTAAGGGAGGATGAGGATCAAATGAATTCATTTGTGTTTGAAAATTCTAAGCTATTTTGCAAAGATAACATATTTTATTCCCTATTAATTCCCATTGATTGTGTTGCAGTTTAATTTATTCATCCTTAGAGACAAATTCTCAAGTTTAAAGATGTATCTCACTCTAACGAAAAGAACTACAACTTCTTTGAGAAGTGGTTGAGTCTAAACTTGGTACAAAAATATACTGTTTCAGCCTGAGATATCTTATACTGCCAGAAAATAAGGAATGTCCAAAGAGAGAAAGGAAGGAAGAAAGAGAGAGGAAGAGAGAGAGAGAGAGAGAGAGAGAGAGAGAGAGAGAGAGAGAGAGAGAGAGAGAGAGAGAGAGAGAGAAAAGAGGGGGAGAAGAGGATAAGGAAAATAATAAGGAAGGAAGAAGGACAACTCCATAGCGATGATGATGATAAGGAAAAGAGAAACAGGAATCAGTTGAAAAAGCTCTTCGTATGGGTCGAGATGGCACAGTTTGACAAACAAATGAAATTGGTATCAAATTTTAACTTGAAGTATAAACGAAATATCCATGAATCCACATTAATATAAATAAATGATTGAATAAAATACATAAAAGGTACATTTTCTATGCAGATGAATTTCAATTAATTTGTGGAGGTATTCCACTATTGAACAAGTGGTACGTACCTTCCCCTTCCTAACTGTGGGATGTATGCAGTGATATTTCCAAATAGCATGCTGTCCAAAGGGAGGGAAAGGGGAAACATTTTAGCAGATGAACTTGAGAAATATTTCCCCTGCCCCCGCCAGCTAGGGGGCCAAGGACAGCATCTTATTGGCAATATAATGTGACGTTTGATGAGAATGGTAACTCACCTCTGATCTTCTTTCCTGAACATACTAACTCACTCTGCTCATGAGACATATTAGACACATCTCAGTTTGGGGACAGTCTACAAGGTATTTGCATGGTATGCCTCTAAACTGTCCATAGTCTTTGCTTCCACTTATGCCTTCAAGAGTTTTGACTATTCTGTCTTCCTGCAGATTGTTTCTGTTTCAATATTTAGATATTTAATCCATTTTGATTTCAGTTTATTGTATGATGAGATATATGTGTCTAGGTTTATTTTTTGGTATGTAGAAAGCTAGTTTTCTTGGCACCATTTTTAAAGAGGCTATCTTTCTTCTGGTGAAGGTGTTTGGCCCTTTTGTCAAAGATAAAGTAGCTGAACATTTTTTATAGTTGTTTAGACATCTTTTATTCTGTTCTATTGATCCTCAGGTCTGTTTTTTTGCCAGTATTGCGCTGTTTTTATCACAACAGGTTTGTAGTATACTTTCAAGATAGAGATTTTGGTGCCTCCTGTCTTGCCTTTGTTGTTTAGAATTGCTCTTGCTGTTCTAGGTCTCTTCTGGCTCCATATAAATGTTAAGATTGTTTTCTTTAGTTCTGTGAGGTATGTTATTGGTATTGGTATGTGGATTGCATTAAATCTGGGTAAGAGTTCTGGAAGTATGGCCATTTTCACTGTATTGGTTTTGCCTATCCAAGAACAAAGGCTATGAGGACCCTGACTGCACAGAAGATTTTACAAAGGATCAACAACTGGGATCGCATCGTATCAAAAAGCTTTTGCACAGCAAAAGAAACTACACACAAAGGGGCGAGACTAGTGTCAAAATGGGAAAAAATTTTATAAACTATTCCTCAAAGGACTAATGTCTAAAATATATACACAACTAAAAAAAATCAGACCCCCAATTTTAAAGACCCAGTCCAAAAATGGGCGTTCAAAATGAATCGACACTTCTCAGATGAAGAATTACAAACAGCAAATAAATACATGAAAAATGTTCAACATCACTGGTCATTCAAGAAATGCAAATTCAAGCAACACTGAGACTCAGAAATAATAGTTATCATCAACAAATCAATGCATAACAAATGCTGGCAGGGCTGTGGAAGGAACCCTTCTCCACTGCGGGTAGGAGTATAAATTGGTACAATCACTATGGAAATCAGTGTGGTGGTTCCTCCAAAAACTAGGACTAGAAGTTCCATTTGACCCGTTTTAGGCATCTTCCGAAAAGAATTAAAAGCATCGCACCACAGTGATATATGCACACCCCTGTTTATAGTAGCACACTTTATAATAGCTAAATCTTGGAAACAGCTTATATGTCTATGAAAGATGAACAGATAAAGAAAATTTTTGTATACAGTGGAGTACTACTTTGCCATAAAGAAGGATAAACCTGAGAGATTTTTAGGTAAATGGATAAATCTTGAGAACATATTTTTAAGTAAAATAAATTGGACTTGTTTAAATATCATATTATTTCTATTGTGTGAGAAAACTAAAGTGTAACTAAGCACCAAGAAAACATTCAAATGTGAAGGGGAACAAGGGATGGGGAGAGGAAGGGAATATAAAGAAAAAGAATAGAAGGAAAACAAGAGAAAGTTTTATAAACGGAAAGGGGAAAAAGGATTGAAGAGAAGGGAGGGGAATGGGAAAAACTCTTAAGATATATTATTTATAGGCACAACTTCTTTATAATGACTGTGAACATTATTTATGTTAAAATATATCAATAAAATCAATTTAAAAAACTGTAAAGGTCATCAAAAACAAAGAAAATCTGAGAAATTGTCATAGCAATTCTTCAAAAATCTAAGGAGACATGGTAATTAATGTGAAGTGCTTCCCTGCATGCAGTCCTAGAGGAGAAAATGACAATTAAAAAGAAAACTGAAGAAGCTTGAAATAACCTTAAACTTCATTTAATAATAATGTCTTAATATCACCTCATTATATCAAATATATTATATAATAGTAAAAGGGGCTGGGGATTTAGCTCAGCGGCAAAAGCGCCTGCCTGGCAAGTGCAAGGTCGTGAGTTCGGTTCCCGGTACCGGAGAAAAACCAAAAAAAATAGTAATAATAGGAAAAATGGTATTGGGTATATGGGAATTCTCATCATATTTGCAATAATCCTATAAGTCTAAACTTTTCAAAGGTTAAAATGTAAATTTTGAGGACTTTTGGAGAGTTTGTGCAATGTCTGGATAGAAAACCTTTCACCACAGTCCGGAGGGATATAGATTTTTTTTCACTTGAAATAAGTTTCTTTCAAGCCTAATGAACTGTTATTGATTTGGAAATATGCTTTAAATAAGTGAAGTATTACAGATAAGGTGTCCAACAGAGCATCAGTTAAATATATAATGAAATCGTGGTTTTCATCAGCAACCATAGTTATTTTAAAAGAGAATGAAGAAAAATTAATTATTATAAGATAAATGTTTCTTTGACTTCTATAGAGAACTATGGTAATATTTCTGCCATGTTTTTCCCTTTTTCTTTTTACCTTACTACCATTCTGAACTTAGACTTAACATTTGTAAATATAGTAATATTGTGATATCAGCAAAAAGCAATTTAGAAGCATGTATCCCCATGTCACTATGATGCATATTGTAAGACCCAATCCCCAACTGACAAGTCATTCTGCCTCTGTACTTCCTGCTTGCTTATCCCATGTAAGCCCTAGACCACCAGAGATCAGGGCCTGACATTTTGAGGAGCAATTGATTGCTAGTCAGTGCCTGTCTGATGTTAAATAAATATGTCTTCAAATCCTGGGCATCGTTTCAGGGTTTTTGTTTGCCATTGAACACCCAGCAAAGGAAGAGTGGTTATATGGGCTGGATTTCATGCCAACTTGTGTAGAACTGCTGCCCTGAAGGATTCAGAGGAATTTATAAAAAAGTCCCAAAAGACCAACAGTCTCCCAATCTTATAGGAATTCAATGATTCTTAGTTCTAAATCCTTTCACCATAAAAACTCACTAGTTACTTTGACGGGATGAGAAGAGCTTTAAGAAAGTGAATTGAATGTTCTCTTGATGAGTGGACTCTTGGGAGAGAAGCTAGAGTGACGTGAAAACAAGAATAGCTACATAACTGATGCACTCACTCAAGTGAGATTGGCCACGGTGAGATGAAGCACAAAGTCCTTCAAAACAGAGTTTCTTGCTTAAGATCTTGACTTTGGCAAGGCCCAAAATGCAAGTGGCTCAGCACAGAGTTGTCTTGCCATATACTGATCCTTTCCAAAGAATCTATTTTCTTACCTGACTTTAGCTATTGATTGCACAAGAGAAAGTGGCAGAGTGCATACATTTAGCTCAATGACATGGGTGTGGGTGGATGGATACCTTGCTTCCAATTCCTTTCTGGAGAAATATTCAAATCCGCTTTTACTCACACGGGATAATCCTGCTTGAATTTCTACACTGACCATTCATCAGTTCTTGATGCTTTAAACCCAGTCTTTCACAGGATGATCTGCATTTTTAACACAGAGAGAATCAGTGCCTGTGGTTGATATCAGGGTTCCCAGGCCTCTGGAGAGGAATTATATGCTGGTCTGAGCCAAGCAATTCCTGCACTGGGCCATGTGCTTGAAGACAAGTCACCTGCAGGCTAACCTCACCCTTTTGATTCCTCTAACCAGCACAAATATTTCACAGGTTGTTGTTTCTGGGAAGGAAGTAATTATTCATGGTGTGTACTGACTATTTTATTTAAGCTTACCTGCTTCGGGAAATTCTCCTGAGATTTCTTGAAGGTGCCTAGCTTTTGACCTCTGTATTGAGATGGCTTTTGGAAATTCAATGTGCTTTGGAGGATCTTTGGATAGGAAGAGGTCACTTCTTGTTACTTTTCCCATTATTTCTAATAGATGAGGATAGGCTTGGTATTTGCAGGGAGATGTTGGAAGGACGTGTTCAGTGGGGGTGCTATGGTTTAGGTCTAGAAAATCTCCCAGAGGTCTCATGTATTAAGAGGTGGGGCGTTTGGAAGGTGATTGGCTCATGGGGTGCTGTACTCATCAGTGGGATCCACTAATGAGCTCATAGCTGGGTGCACTGTTGAGAGGTGGGGCTTCGCTGGAAGAGAAGGGTCACTGGGAGAGTGACCCGGAAGGGAAAATCTCCCCCCACTTCCTCCTTTTGCTCTCTGCTTCCTGCTCCCATAGGTTGAGCAGATTTTCCTCTACTGGATTATCCTGTGTCTAGACTTCTGATACACAGAACTTTGAAATAATGAGATTTTTTTTTTAAACTACTAAATTCTGGTAATTCGTTAATGCAGCAAAAAAAAAAAAAAAAAAAAAAGCATTAAGTGAAACCTGTCTTGTACAACCTACCCTTGCCTATCACTCCAGTTACATTTTATAAGCACCTTTCTCACTACTGCATTCTCTACTTTCCAACAAGATTGACTGGGATGTGTTGAATCGTGCTCCTCAAAAAGATAGGTTCATGTTCTACTTTACAGCTACCTGCAAATATGAACTCATTTGGAAAAGTTGTCCTTATAGATGAAACTGATGATCTCAAAATGAGTTATTTTGAATTACACATGTAGGTCCTAAATATAGTAGCAAGTGTTCTTAGAAGAGAGAGAAAAGGAGGAGCTACACATGGAAAAAGAGAAGGCACAGAGCAATGAATGCCTTAGACTGGCAAAGATGGGAGTTGGACAGTGCCAGTCCAAGTAACAGCTAGACCCCCTAAAAGCTGGAATAGTCAGGGAAGGATCTTGCCCTTCATCCTCCTAAAGGAGTGCAGACTTGTAATACTTTCTTGCTTCCAAAATGTGAGAGAGTAAATGTCAGTCATTTTAAGCCAGTAAGATTGTGGTAATTTGTTACAACATCCCTAACACACTTGACTGACCTCTCAGGTTACGTCTGCCATAGATCTTCTTATTTATGAGCGTTCTGCATGCTCAGAAATTTGTGTGCCTTCTTGTTATGGTTTGGTTCTGTATGTCCTCCCAAAGCCTCATGCAGTCATGGGGCAGCTTCTAGAGTTTATGACTGATTCATGGGTGTGAGTGCTACACCTGCCCTGGGGCAGGTAGTTTGCATATGTAAGGGAGGGAAAGAGGCTGTTTGCGGCCATTCCTCCCTTTTGCTCTTGCTGCTTTTGCTGTATTCCCCCACCATGAACAATTGCCCTCTGCCATGTGCCTCTCTGCCTTGGAGCCAGCCAAGCATGGACTGAAACCTCCACAGACTGTGAGCGACATAAACCTTTCCTTCCTTAATTTTTGGTGTTGGGTATTTTGTCTCAGCAATGAGAGAAAAGTAACCAAGACAGAATCCTCTACTTCTCTCCATTCCTTTTAATTCATTGGTGGGCTAGTTCTTTTTATTCTTTAAGTGTTGAGTTGCTTAGAAAGGCTATTCCTGACTGCCCTCCTTCATCACTCTGCTAGAAATTTGGACTTCTCATTTAATTGTTCTCATAGCAATATGTCCTTTTCTATACTTATTTGAATAATTATTCCATATTTTATCTTTCTACTTGACAGTTTACACTTTAGGAGAAAAGTCCTCATTTCTCTATTATTCACCTCAAGACACAATCTATCATAGAAGTTGATAATAAATATTTGTTGAATGAGTAAGTGAAAAATTTTTGTCCAGTTCTCTGGGAATATCAAAGGGATCAATTCCAAACAAAAGTCAGTGGGAAAGATTTTTAAATATTTTAGTTCCTAACACCTGACTTTAATATTTCTTGAAGTGCCAGTCTTCTATTAACATTCAGACTAACAATGTGAACCTAAGGTAGGAAATGTTGAAGATAATGAAATAGCTAGGACCCAGAAACCCCTATTTCTATGCTTTTCAAATTTGTTTTCAAAGAGCAGCAGCAGAGAGAGGAGGGATGCGATGTCTATCTGATGCCCACACAATTGTTCACTTCTGAGCAGACAGCCTACGCTGTAAACATCGTTTTTTTCTTTTTATTTGTTTTCCCCCTTTTGTTTAACTAGAAGTAATTATGTTTGCATTAGATTAAGCACTGGTTTGCTCCTGTGCAGAACAATAGAGGTTTTTGTTTCTCCTTCCACATCTCACGCTCACTATGCCATCCTGGCAGTGACACTCGGGAGCAAAGCCATCGTCACATTGCAGCTGTGTCCTGGAGCTGTGTCCTCAGAGACATTTCCTTGCCCTTTGCAGAAAGAAAAAGGGATGAGTAGGAAGGGAAATTGAAAGGAGAGAGTGAGGGAACTACAGTTAACTCAGACTAGCAAAATCAAAATCTATATATGTTGTAAGAAGGTTTATGGTTTTGCATACCTGGGTGGTCTCACAAGGAGCTGATTTCTTTCCACAGTCTCAATGCGGCAGAAAAGCAAGTTGTTTGTGGTTTCAGTCATTCATTTCTGTTCATTGTGCATTTTGCAGCCAGCAGGGCTCTGGGCTTTCCCTGAGATGCATGAGTTTCATCCGTCCTCAAGTTTTCCTTGGGTCAACTCATGGACACAATTATCTCCCTGCCATGAGGTACTCTGTAGAAATTAGAGATGCCTACGGCTCCTCTGTGGGTGGACCTGAGACAGAAAAGAGCTAGGGAGAAGGTAAGCCTCTGAACTTTGTTTTCCCTCTGGAGACTCTAAAGAGAAAGAGGAATGACCTTCTGGGTCAACAATGACCAAGTGGCAGCCAGCTAGCTCCATAGGCAGAATTCTATTGATAATCAGCACACTGAGACAGAATTTCAGTCTTTATCTGTGGAGCACACACACTTCATGCAGCCCTTACATTTTCCCAGCCACTGGTCCCATTAGAATGATAAGGACTGTGGTATAGGACTATTGCTCTAGGATCAAGACATTACTTAAAACTACTCCAAAATCTCACAGCTATCTTCTAATTTTTTGTCCTTTCTGTGTCTGGGAAGCTGTCAGGATTTCAGTCCATCATTCAGTTCCATCAGGATTTAATTTTTTTATTATGAGGTGGGTGGGAGGTGCTCACTTCTGAATATGGTTGTAAAAAGATATGAGGTAATATAGATAGAACATAGCAGTTTCTGTTATATAATAATCATTCAAAAATGGGTGGCCAGAACATCTCCCAAAGCATGTTTCTACCTTTGGCAGATGGTGTTGCTACTAAAAGAGCACCATCACTTCCATCTACACAGAACACTACAGTTCACCCTATTCTTTACCATATGTGTCATTTTGTCCTGAAACTTGTAACTGAAGGTATGACCATAAGCACAATTTTGTATTGCTTGATTGCCTTACAGCTTTATCCCTCAGAATGTCTGTCCCTAAAGACATTTTGTGTCAAGCAGTCACGTGTTTTTGTAGCTCCTTGTTAAGAGGAACTTCAATCAGAGGAGAGAGCACTGATATTTATTAAACACCTACTATTAACCATCTACAAATGAGATTTTACTTGATCTTTACAATGCTTCTATGAAGAAAGTTTTACTAATACCCATAGTAAACATGGGAAAAATAAAGCCTAAGAATGTTATAGAATTTCCTCAATGTTTAATGAGAAACAAGCAGGATTATGACTCAAGCCAAAGTGTCTTAACACAAAAGTGCTTGCTCCTTCAATGAAATCACCCCATTTCTGTCCCTCCTCTCTTCTTTTTTCTCTTAAGAAGAGGTAAATCCTGAAACTGGGACAGAGGGACATCTACACATCTGTGCCTTTTCAGTATCTGTGAGTGCTGAAAAGATCCCCTTCCTTTCAAAGAAGAGACTTCCTGGAATGTTCAGAGAACTTACTCCCCATCCCTGAAACAGGAACCACTGTGGCCTGAAGGGTCTGACAGAGGACAAAGTGTGTGGAGGCCCTGTGCTCCGCAGCCATCTTCATTGGCATAGGGCCTTCACAAAAAGGCCTGGAACTGAGAGTTGTGCGCCACGTTCTTGATCCCTGAGAAAAATCTCCAGTTCATCTTTTTGTTTATAACTTCAAAAGGCTCTTTGTTTTTTAAGTTAGCGTGTGTCTCTTAGGCACATGTTAGTTTCAGACACAGATGGGCAGGAGTGAGACCATTTCTCGTGGACCTTATCCCATTAACCACTCAAACCCACTTGATGTTATTCAGAGAATAGTCACCCTATTCCTGATGGAGTACATGGGAGACACTGAGTTATGAAGGACCTGGGACCCCCAGAAGCCACAGTAGGCTGACAAGTTTGGTTCCCACAGCACCTTTTGCTTTGTGTAACTTGAGATGACTGTCTTTTGTGTTGCTGTTTATTACTCTCTCTCTATACAAAACTCACCTCAGTGTTGTCTCCTAGAATTCATTATCATTGCTGTTGTAAATTCATCTGCTCTAAAGTGGGCCAGGAGATGTAAATGAGGAAACAAGCTGCAGCTTTTGGAGCACCTGCGACAGTGTGGGGGGTGGGCAAAGTATAGAGCAGTGAGCAATATTGTCCCTCTTAAGGACTTAGTGAGGTCACTAGTCTAGATGTTCCTGTGGGAGAAACCCAACATGGTAGGACAGAGCCTACCACCTCCATGACAGGTGCATTTTGAATGCTTCAGCCACTGACGTGTCTCCCCACAGGCTCCAGCTGGAACAGTAGCCAGGCTTTTCTCTCTCTTGGCTGTAGGGGTCAAGTGCCTGGATCGCTGGGCGCTGAATAGAATTCTGAGGAACAAGTTCTCTAGGCTGCCATTCTGGAGCAGGATGCGGCCACTGCCATTCCGGAACATGGTGCAGCTGCCCACTGTTCTTGAGCATGGAATTCTGGGGTTTTCTTTTCATATCAAAGATTTTCACTTTTACAGTTTTGAGGCTGGAAAAGGTGGAAACTGGCTGCTTCTTGTGAGGCCCTCAGGCCATCTTTCCTATTCTTCAGTTCCTTCTCAGCACTCAAGATTTCCTCTACTCTATCTTTGCAATCCACAGCTTTACTGGAGCTTCCTTTTTAGCCAAATTCAAAATATTTAAAATAATTCTACTGGCCTTTTTATTGTTATTTCTCAACATAAATCTGGCTAGAAGCCCCCAACACTAGCCGTGCCACTGCCTCAACATTCGACTGCCTTGAAACTTCTTCTATAGGATTAATTAGCCCTCTATCCTTAAAGTCAGTCTCAGGCAAAGTCTCTGGACATGAGCAAAATGCAGACAAACTTTCTGTCAAGCCATAACACACATTTTCTGGAATCCAACAACCAAAGCAGTCCTTCTTCCCAGCAGAAACTTCCCGAGCCTGGTCTACTTGCCGGATTTCTTTCAGCCTTCCAGTTCTCTGAACTTTGATTAGAATCTCCTGTACAGAAAAGCCTAAGGTGTTCCAGTTCTACTTTTTCAGTTGGCTTCCTGGACCTTTCCAATATCTTCCCACAGACCATTCCCAAAAGCTCCTCAACCACATGATCAGGTATAGTCGACCCCACCCCTTGTACCAAATTCTGTTTTAGTTACCTTTCTCATTGCTGAGACAAAATACCTGACACCCAAAGTTAAGGAGGGAAAGGTTTATTAAGCTTATGGTTTATAGACGCTTCAGCATTCATTTCTCAGGAGTAGCCCAGTGGAAACCTTCTGAGGCTTTTGGTAATACTAATACTCAATTGTTAGTTCTTCTAAATTCCTTGACGAATCTAATATATACTTGGTATATGCAGTAGGTAGAAAACACAAGTATTCTTTTCCTGTACCATTTAATTCTGAACTTGGGGGAATTTATGTATCAATATTTTTAAAAACTGAGGTAAACTAACATAAGTGTGTTATGTGTTGTTAGGTTGTTGTGACAACTAGATAGGTGTTCAGTAAATATGTTAGCTATTATTGTTATTGTTACTGCTATTTCCTGCAGCAGTCAATGAATTTTCTAGAAGTCATAATAGAATGCCCACTCTCTAGTACCTAGGGTTCTATTTTCCTGCTATTTTTTCTGCATGTCTGCTATGTCCTACAAGTAATATTTGTTTTCATTAGACAGCATACTTCTTCAGTTTGAACATTTTATAATTTTCATAAGCTCAGATGGGCTCCGCTTCTATAGTTAATTGTTATTGACCCCAGGATGGGATAGGATGTTATAATACGAGAAACATGTGGCGTATTAACAGCACTGGTGACACTCCTTACCCAACTGTAGACCCAGACATACTTAAACTCCCACTAAGAGAATATCAGAAAAAGTAGAGTTGAAAGGAATAACATGTATCAATTTGAAGTGAATATGTAATTATTTACGAAGGAACACACACACACATATACACACACACTGCAAATGTTTTACTTATATCATGGCAAAATATCCTGGATGGGCTGCTGAACAGGCATTGTACCAGTGACCTCTTCAATAGCTACTGGAGGTAGGTACTATTATTAATATTTTTTGCAGAAGAGGAAATGGAGAGCCCTGACAGTTTAATAACACATTATACAATGATGTGAACTGATCCACATCACAATGAGGACTTGTATCTAGATCCTGTTATCTCCAAAGTCCTATTGGTGAGTTCATATGCTAAGATAGATAACGGAGGTCAGATCATCTTCCAGTTGTCCCTTGAGCTGCTCAATGACACTCTTTGGAATTCTAACTTTCCGTGTGTCTCTAGAGGAAATACATGTTTATTCTGTTGTTTTCTTTTGCCCTCAGTCAGCCACTATCTGCTTTTTACACCTGAGTGAATCTCAATATATAGATCAAGTCACATTTAATAAAAACTTTTTGGAGACCACTCCTCAACCAGTTATGGTGAAAACAAACGCCAGCCCAATAATAAGCTAATTTCTGGCTTCATTCAATTGTTAAGAAATAGTCACACATACACATTTTATCCTAATATAAGGGACTTCTCTATTTTTTTGCTCATTGAAATTGTATAGATGAGGATTTTTGATGAGTCAATCAATTACCAAATGCCAGTGAACACCAAGAGAAACATTATGTTCAGGTATTGCACACTGGAACATAAAATGGATCGAGCTCTTAACATATACCTAGATATTATACAGTATGGTTCTGGATTAAAAATTCTTTAAAAACTTTAATAATTTTCAGGGAGTGTCTATATGATTATGGCTTGCATTTTGTATTAGTTAGGGCTGCCAAAATGACAAATTCTTGATTCGGAAACTAATTCTTGAATGTCTTTTTCTCATACCCCAAAAGGATGATTTGTGAATGATTCAAAGGCATCTTTTCCACTCACTTGCTATTCCTCAAGAGCTGTAATCTTGCAGTGCTTGTGGTGGATCCTTCACGGAGGACATATGGATCATAAGGCAAAATTGCTACCATTTGGAAAGCCATGTGGCATAAAGTGAAGCATTAGACACTAGACAGGGAAACATAGGATCAAGTCACTATTTAGTTCTGAGTGACTGGATGAAGCTGGGGAAGTGCCTTCATTTTGTAGAAGGAGGGGGTTAGATTAAATGATCTTACCTTGAACACTTCTACTTACAGGACTCTGAATTTAAGAAAGGCAAATTTCATGTCCCATCTGTTTTCAAGTGATGCCTTTATCTTTTAGCATGAGCTATAGATTCTATTATGGAAAAGCTGATGAGAATCTGAGTGCATTATGTTGGGATTTTCAGAGGAAAATAAGTACCACTCCTTTTTCTGCTTCCCGCATTGAGATGAAGATGAGGAGACAGACCCAGAAGATTGAAGAACGAAGAGAAAAATATGTTATTTTTTGGTTTGTAATATAGTTTGTCTAATGAGCCAACTGCAAAATAAGACTCCAGGCTGGTGCCTTAAAACCTTGGTAGATCTCTTTTCACTGTACACCTCTATCCAGCCTGCCAGGTTTAATTTGGGATATGCCGTTCAGCAAAAATCAAAGTGTACAAAGCCGATATAATTTTGTCCTGAATTGTTTCTACACATTAGTTAGATGTTAAGCTTGAAGAAAAGAAATAAAAGGAATGTGTGTCAAAGGCCTGCCAACATTTATAAGGTTAATCCTCACCAAAAGAGAAATATGTGCTTCATTTGTTGGCTACCTATCTAGAATTATGAAGAAGTGTGCAAGTGTTCTAAGCTAGAGATGTAGATGATTAGTCATGCGGTAGAAGTGATGATTGAAGGTGTGTGAACGGTTGCCATCCTGATACAGAGAGAGGGAGTAAAGGAGGAAGAAAAAGCACTGACATTGGACATGTACATCACTAGGGGGTGAGAAAAAAGAATAGAGGTAGACATAGAAGTTTATTGGAATATCATAGGAATTTTAGGAGAAAATATTCCAAGAAAGGACTGGTAAGACGTCCTGAATTCTGTCCAGAGGCAGTAGATAAAAAGAAGGCAGAATACAGCACTGGTGACTTTTGGTGGGCAGCTTCACTGTGGAGTTGCTGAGAAGCTAGTTTTCAAGGGTGACGGAGGTATGGGGTGACACATGAGCGGTCATGACCACATTGCTCAGTTGAAAGATTAAGAGTTATAAAAGGCAAACTGTGGTCCCAAGCAGGCAATACTGTTAAGGAAAAGAAAGTTTTATGATTAAAGAACACATGTAATGGCCATTACATTTTTGTTTTCTGTGTTGTATCCTTTTCTTTTGCAGAATTACCTCTCTATTAGCTGATATCCATGCATTGGGCAATGGGTCTTTTCCTTTTCTCTCTTTCCTTTTGCTTAGAATTCCCTGTAACTCAGACATAGGCAGTCAGGCAAGTCTATCCTGTCGCTAAAGGAATTGGTTCAGGAAAAAACACATGATTTCAGACAGGGGGGTCAAAAGCTCTCTCTGGAATTTTCCAGAGTTAATAGAGGAGAGGCCTTCTTGTTTTTTTTGGTATTGATAGGACGAAGAGCAACATGAATTTACAGTATCCTGTGTGAAAATGAAGGACTCAGAAGTGAAGACACAAACACAGGAGGAGAGGCAGAGCGAGGTAGAGCTAGAGGTAGAGGGAGAGGAAGAGGGAGATAGAGAGGGAGGAGGATGGGAAGGGGGAGGGGAAGGGGGAGGAGGACAGGGAGTGACTATTGAGGCTACTGTTCAACTGCTGGATCTGACTGAAATGTAACTCTGAATTTCAATCAGCGATAGTAAAAGGGTGTTATGCTTGTATCTAGATGTACCCTAAAAGCCTCAGGCATTCATACATGGGGCTTTTGGAAGGTAGCTGGATTGTGGGTGTATGATGCTGGGTTAGAGAATGTGATAACTAAATTGGTTTAGCATAGTTCCGGATGTGGGTAATGGAAACCGCTCTCAGGGTGTGTGTGGCACCAATCAGTAATCTTGCCACCTGAATGGAATAAAAGGGAAATGAAGAAGGTGGACTCCTTTCTGTGTTTTCAGTGGAACTCCAGTCTTCACTTTCACCTTAGACATTGTGTCCCGGTTTCCATCACAGACTCCAGCTTCCTGATATAAACTCAGATGGGACACTACTACGAGCTCCAGGCTTTTGATCTTTAACTGGGTCCTTTGGATCCCTAGCACACAGACAGACCTTTTGCACTCTTCCACATCTGACTGTGGGAAGCCATTGTTAACCTACTTTGTAAATCCTTTTGTAGTTATATCTCTTGCATTAAATCTGTTTCTCTAGTGAGCACTGACTGATACAAAAGGATATACGTGGAAAAATAAGAGGTAAGAGTAAGGGATTGAAATTATGGCAAAAGAAATGTCTATTGATGAAATCAAGGTTCAGAAAAAACTGTAGGAGATGAAGTAGAGGGATTTGCCTTAGATAAGATTTATATTGTTTTCTTGGAAAGAAAGGGATAACAAGTTAAACATGTACAGAGATATGTTGATATGAAGACAAACAGTGTTGAGGAAATTGGTATTAAATGGCTAGGATAACCTTCAGAGTGGGAAGATCAGCAAAAATTTGACACATAATCAACACATTATATTATATTTTTAATAAAATTATAAGGTATTGCTTTCATAAAGAGGCTATGTTGCTGTTGGCGTTTGGTAGTTGGTTTATTACAAACAGCATAGAGAGATATGAAAAGTAGTAGAGTATATGGCAAACTCTTGAAGCATACCACACACACACACACACACACACACACGCACACACGCAGAGCCACATGCACATGTATTTTAAAAGCACAGGTCCACTGTCTGATGTCACATTGTAATTTGCAAAGAGCTATGATTAAACTAAAATAATTGAATTGAATCTCTGTCTTGATGTCATTAACTAGCAAAGTCATGTTAGTGCTTCATCAGCATAATATTGCTTGTTCTTTATATTTGTCCTCTTTTCTTCTTCTTCTCTTATCCCTTCCTTGTGAATATTTACAGAATACTAAGTACAAGGATTATGAGTCTGAGCAAGATTGGTGTGGTCTTGGCCATCACAGCTGTGAGAAAATGACAGAAGGATTAAGAAGGGGCCAAATATTTCAGGACTCTGACATCTTGTATCTGTTTTACCAACTGCAGAAGGTTTTATAAGAACATTACTTATTGATAAGATGTCAAGACACAATCAGCACTGTTTATTTTTATTGAAATTGGAAAGTTGATTATGTCCAACAAGCTTGACAATTTATGTGGCTAAACCTTTGGCGATAAGTCAGTCTTTTAAAATAGTGTGCTCAGCTAGACTGCATCTGGTTCTCTTTTATTTAATTGAAGATCAATAATTATATTTCAGCGTATGCCTTTTCCTTTACTGCTCTCTCTCTCTCTCCATCTGACAAGTTTTCATTAAACAAAAACCTTATTTGCTCTCTGTGTGTATGTGTGTATATGTGTGTGTGTGTGTGTGTGTGTGTGTGTGTGTGAGACAGGTAAAAGACATTAAATTATTTGTAATGATTTCTTTACCTTTCAGAAAGGTTTTGGCTCAGGGGAACTGTTCACTGTATGAGGTGAGTTGGAAGGGACATTAGTTTCTGTAGAGGTTACACAAACCTTTGCACTAAACTACAAACTAGCTGTGGGAATGTAATAGAGCTTTCAAAAGGAAAATATTTCATGTACATTGCCTTGTCATGTTAAAGAATCTACTGCTCCCTATAGGGTTTAAATTTCGACAATGGCTTCCCTGACAGGATATACAAGCATTGCTCAATATATTTAATTCAGCCACTGCTTATATAACTTTTAAAAGCTGGTCCACTTAGAACTTTGGTCCAACTAAAGAAAAGCTTCTGCTCTCCACCTTTGACCTTTAATCCCCAATAGTTGCTTGGGTGTGCTGCCTGCTCCTTTCAGGGTGATTTTGCACATCACTGTCCTACTCAGGATTTCTGTGTTTCCTTCATTTGTCTATCATTAAATTAATCTGTTCTATGTAAACTGGTTGGAAAAAATATCAGCTTGTGTGGAATTGCCTTCTCTGTTATCTGCCGTTTTATTTATATGTCTGTCTTGCATATGGAATGCAAGGATAGAGAAAAGAACAAGGTATAATATTTTAAAAACGTATCAATCTCTTACTAAATTTGCAACTCTATGGACACCCTTAGGTTGATGCCCTTTCAAATACTGGATTTAGTTCATCAACGGGAAACCAAAACCGCTTCATGGAACACTTGAGCTGAGCACCAAGCACAAGGCCACAGTTTCACCAATTCTAATCATAATATGCACAACCCTGAGTTTCACTTAACCTTTCTGAACTTTCTAAGTTTACTTAAAAAAGGACACTATGTGAGCATATTCCACCCGGGTCAAGCTGAGAATCAAATGTTAAGTTGTATGAAAGTGCTTTGTATATTTGTAGAGTACTGTAAAAGTGAGAAGTATGATCATAAATGGAAGTACCCATTCCACTTTAAAAAAAACTGAAATATCCTTTTACGTTCATAACTAATTTATATTCTAAAGCAACACTGGGGCCGGGGATATAGCTCAGTGGCATAAGCACCTGCCTGGCAAGTGAAAGGTCCTGAGTTCAATTCCTGGTACCAAAAAAGGAAAAAAAAGCACCTCTGTGTGGAACAAATGAACTTATTTGTGAGACCACAGCACTCCTTTATTCTTTTTTAATTAGAGTATATTTGTGACACATAATGAATTCATTTGCTGTGGGTAGTTGCTACATGTACATGACACATTAATTCTTTTAACCCCCTGCTGCATCCCCTTCTCATTTGTGAAAGACCCATCTTCCTGTTTCTGATTATCTGTCTTTCATTTTGCTCCTTAATTTATTTATACTATTGATCTTGCATACTTCTCATTTTAGGTCTCATCCCTAGAGTCATAGTGTCCACCACAGAAAGAAGCAAATATCAGTGTAATACTGGAAGGTAAAGTTGTTTCCTCTGTCTTATACAGTGCAGCTCTTCATTTTGGTTGTCAGGGAAATAATACTAAGACACATAGTGCTTTCATGCATTTTGTGCATTCATATCATAGCTCTTTTGTTTATTCCTAAAAATCCTAAAGTTTAAATAGATGCATAATTTCTATTCTTTCCTTTTTGTCTCAACCAGAGAGCTGACATTTACTCAACACCAAACATCCCTAATTGATTTCGAGTTTATTATGGTAGGATTTCTCAAATCCTCTTTTTCTAGCTGATTTAATTATCATTATTTTGCCATGTATTGAATTATTTGATCAAGAATGTTTTATCCCTTTTTGCTAGTAACTTGTATCTACTTTCTGACTTGCAAAAGTTCAGCGTCTTAAGATATTAAAACTGAAATCTTGAATATAAATTATGTATTGAGAAATACAGAATGGTTAGTAACTTGTACAATCTTATGTTTAAATATTGGTGAGTCCTGAAAGAACTTGCAGGGAGATAGGCCCCGGAGAAGTTCACTTCACCGTGCTTTTCTAAGGGTGTTCATGGTGCAGTGTGGGTTAG
>NW_004955422.1:9492382-9572389 GCF_000276665.1 Chinchilla lanigera | reverse complement strand
GATTTACTGGGTCCCTAGTGTGTGGAGAGATTTCCTGTACTCTTTTGTGTTTGATTCTTTGGGTGACTACTATAACATATAATCCTATAAATTATGTGTCCTGTATTAACTTGTTTCCCTTGCAAACCCTGATTACCACACATTCACATACTCTATACTCCAAAATTTCACTTTTAGGACTGTATGTAAGAGATATGTATGGAATATTTATATTAACATCATTATGAATAGTAATAAACCAGAGACCCAAATATTCATTAACCTTTGGGTTATAAAAATGTTATGGATATATAAATTGTGATATATTCATAGAATGTTGTAAATATAAGGTAGTTTATAATTATGCATGATAATGATGTATAATGATACTTCATCTTCCAACAAGGATGGAGATCAAATATATAATGCTGAGGGAAAGAAGCTAGCAATTAAAAAATATAAATGAGGCCATTCATATTTCAAAAGCCAACAAAACAACTTTTTTTATAGTGCTGTAAGTCTGAAAGTGATTACTTTTAGGGAAGAGAAAAGGTTTGGTGATGGGAAGGAAGCATAAGTAAGTTTCTAAGATGCTGGTAAAGTTTTATCTCTTGGTCTAGGTGACAGTTATGCAGGTGTGTTAAGTGTATGTTAAATAAAATTATAACTTGAGTAAGTTTATGTATGCATATCGTGCTTCAAATGAGGATAAAATAAAAAATGATGTCAAGAAAAAAGTTACCCAAAGCATCAATGAAATATGAAAGCAGAATAAAGATCTATGTTAGTCAGCTTTTTGTCTAGGAAACAATACCTGAGACGATCAAGCTCTCAGGAGGGAAGGTTTACTTCGGCTTATGTTTTCAGAAGTGTCAGTCCATGGTTGGGTTGTCTTGTTGCTCTGGCTCTGTGGTGCACAGCATCTCATGGCAGGAGTCTATGGCAGAGGAGCCACATGGCTTGTGTGGGAGTGTAGAGAGACGGGGCAGGAGAGAGAGAATTAATGAATGAATAGGGGTACACCCGCACTGATCTTCTTTCCACAAATAACTCCTACCTTCTAAGGTTTCCACCATCCTCCAGTAGCTGCACAGGCTGATGACCAAGCTGTTAACACGTGGGACTTTGAAGGACATTTAACTTCCAAAGTAGACCAAGATTGTTCAGAAATTTCACACCTAGCTTTTAAAAAAGAACCACTTATAAACAAGTAAAGCACAAATCATGAATATGTAGGATCTAGGAAAGAGAATACAGTATGGAAGAGATTAAGAGAAATTCAGTCTGATAGCCATGAGCAAGCCCGGAGAATCAGCATCCTATACAAAACAAGGGGACAGAAGCCTCCAGGAGGGCATTTAAGAGGCTTGATAGCATCCATTCCAGAGAAGGGAAAGATTTTTAACATCCAATAACAGAAAACAACGTAGGAAAAGAATAAAGGCCAACAGCCAGATCAAGAGCACAAGAAACGATATATAACCATACCATGCTTCCGGATAATAAGAACCTTATTCATTATCATGCAAATCTCAAGGCCTTGATTCATTTTCAGAAGAGACTTAGTAACTTTGAAATGTGAAACTAGAATTATGGATGACAGAAGCACAGAGGCAAAAGGGTGTTCGAGGAGTAAAAAGACGGGGGATATGAAATCTTCAATTTAAAAAATGTGGTGACAAAAGGTGCTGGCTGTGGTTGGCTGGTAAGGTTGGAATATTGGAGCACATTATTTAAAGTCAGAAGGTATAATCAAGAGAACGTCTGGAAGCATTGATCTGTATCAAGAGGGGCACAGGAAAATAGGTTATAAGCGAGTTAAATTTTCATCTCTCATATTAGGAATTGAAAATGCCATGCATTAATGAATCAAGAAACAGTTGAGTGATGAAATCATCAAGATCCAAGATTTTCACAGAGTCCTAAAAACAGTAAAGAATTAAAATTTCTCACTCTGGAAAGTGGGATCAGGAGGGAGGGCATGGGTATCAGATAGGGAACTATTTATATTCTTTGCAAGACCTTCTGAACCATTAGTTTTTGTTTGTTTATTTGCAGCGCCGGGAAGCAAACCAATCAATGGTCTTGTGCACACTAGGCAGGAGCTTTACCACAGAGTTATCATCAAATTTATCCAACGAAGGTAGATTTTGTGTGGATTGATGTGTATCATCTTCCTCAAACTCTTGCAGGCCTTTGATCACAGTATTTTATACTGAATTATTGACTTTGTGTCCTCCACAAATCTTCCCAGTATGTAGGAGGTGCTGTGAGAGAAACACATTCTTTGTGGATGAAATCCAAAACTTCTGATGCTTGGCATCAAAAGCAAACATTTCCCTTCATTTTTTTCTTCTCCCGGTGAAAAGCCTCTCATTTTGACACCTACCTCTGCCTGTAGTTCTTGAGTAATCTAAAGGAGATAGAATTTGGGTTTCACCTCCTGGAGGAGGATATATGACACAGGATCTTGAAAAATTAATGGAATTATCTATATTAAGAGAGTGGAGGGCAGGTAAGGACTTGAACAGTGTAGGCAGCATGAAGTTTTGCGTGAATCTGAAAGCAACAGAGTTCTAGAAACCACTGGTAGTTGCCAAACAAACAAGAAATGTAAGCAGCTACTCCAGACTTTGGAATCTATGGAATTTTCTTATAATAAATAGTTCGTCCACCTTTTTATCAAAGTGTAGAAGCTCCAAACGAATCAGCAGAGGGTGCAGAAAATGCCTCTTTTCCTTCTCTTCTCACAGGAACCACTAGTTGGGCTTTGGATATGAGTTTGCATTGCTTTTCCAGAAAATACCAGCTGTACATTGGACTCTTTTCATCAATGACTTTCAAACTTGTCTACAGAGTGCAAATTGCAAATGATATCTCCAAGACTGCCATGATGTTGAATGAGATAACACCTGAGCTTCCTGTTCCACTGCCCTGTTCATGATGTGTTCAGATGTTGCTTGAGCTATCTTGACTAATCTGTGTCTTAAACCGTTTAACACAAAGAGCACACACATATCTCTATTCAAGCAGGAAACTGATATTTTACTGGAAAATTATTATACCTTAGGCACTGTATTAGTCACTGTATAATTGCTAGGGTATAGCAATTGTTGAGTATAATATACCCAACACCCACATCTTAAAAGAGGAGAGGTTTAATTTGGCTCACAACTTCCAATAGCTTCAGTCCTGTTGGGAAGCTGGTTGGTTAGCTCCGAGGCAGAAAGAGCATGGTGGTAGACCATGGCAGAAAGAGAGCTACTCAACCTGTGGCAGCCAAGAAGCAGAGAGAGAGGGAGTGTTGGACCTGGGAACAAGAAAATGCCCTTCCAGGTCACATCTCCAGTGACCTTCCTCCAACCAGGTATTCAGCATATTCAGCCATGAACTCATAAATGGATTAATTCACCAATGGTAGAACCCACCATGACCCAATCACGTTCCCAAGTCTTCACCTCTAAACATGTGAGCCCTTTGGGGAACAGTCTAAATCTAAAGTACAGCTGGCACTGTCTGCTCAGCAAGTGAAATAGAAAATGAGTACAGTTCTTCACCTTTCCTTCAGGATCCATCAACTTCTCTTAAAGGTACAGTGCACCAATAAGTAAAGTGGGATATTCGAATATTGAAATGTCAGTACGAGACACACTATTAAAAGGTGAAAATCCAGCAAGGCGCAAGCCTTGATGATCCACCAGTGTTATCAGTAGCATTAACAGTGGTGCTGGGGCATAGGGAAATAGCGGGACCCAAAGTAGATCTTTTGAGGACACTGAAGACAATTCTTTAAATTAAATCAATTTAATTTAATTAAGTGGCTAACCCTTCCATATAGTTATCTAAGCTAAGAAATAACTTATTTTAAAGTGCTGTTTTTATACAATAAAAGCCAGATTGTGAAAATATTTAGGCAATGAAATATTAATTGTAGTAGTTGGTCCACTGAGGGTGAAGGAAAATAACCATTTTATTTTAACTCCTGATGTAGTTTCTTTAACAATGTCCAGACTTATGTTACAGGCTTAAGCAAATATATGTTGTTAAAAATAAAATGAATCTGATGGTGAGGTGTTATAGAATATCCCAGAATTGTAAAAAGGCTAAAATGCTGAGATGGACAATTAATGCTCTTAAAACACTTAAAATACTTTTGGGATGGGAGAGGTGATTTCTCACACAAGATTTCTTCTTGGTCTCATGTTGAGTGTAGTTTTAGGAAGATCCTTTCTCTAAAATGCAGTGAACAAAATATTTCAGTACACTGAAATCCATGGTTACCTGAACTCCTGTAAATCCCAGTTTTTTCATCAGTTACATAAGATGTCGGTCGAAAAGACTTCTGCTGTATTTGACACCAAACTGCCAGCTCGGATTTGGAGACGAAAGTTTAAAAAATGAAATACACCAGGTCCACCCTTCAGTGCCAGCTGGAGAGAGCAATATCATTTGTACACCACAGTGGGGGCATTTGTTAAATCATCCTGTCTCTGAGGCCCAGAGAGAGAATGAAGATTCACATACTCTATTTATATGGCAGTTCTCTCCACAGATAAGTAGTGAAGTCCAAATGAGCTGTATGATGCTCATGTGATATGTTCTGGGTTTGTAACCTGGGAGTGCAAGTCAGGTTTCTTCTCTTTTCCCAAAGTACTTCCTTCCAGCACTTGCTAATATTGACTTATTCATTTTGGAGCCAAGGAGCTTTCCTCAAAAGTACTTTAGGGTCAATGCTTAGAAGGCAGACTTACAGTGACATGACCGGATGACAGCAGTATCAGAAGCAAGCCGAATTGCTGTGGTGGACTGCAAAGCCAGTAGGAATGAAAATACACTAAACTCAGTCACGGGGCCTGAGGGTTGGAGGAATGTCATGCTGGTGGGTAAAATGTGGCTGTAACTCAGTCATGTGCGCCTTTGGCAGCGAAGATTTTATACACTGAATAGATCACAATCATGCAGCATATAACTTCTTGTCAATAATAAATTTCATATATGATGGTTGTCCCATAAGATTACAATGGAGATAAAACTTTCTACTGCTTAGTGACACTGTGGCTTTCATAATTTCTTGGCACAACATATTGCTCATGTGTTTGTGGTGTTGGTGGTATGAGCTAACCCCTTGCACTGCCAGTCTTATGAAATACAGTACATAGAATTATGTGTAGATGTCATACTCAATCATAATATTAAGTGACTGTGTTACTAGTATATACTCCTCATATTATAATTTTATCATTTTGTTACTGTGTACTTCTATTTATAAAAAAGATCAACCATAAAGCAGTAGTCTGTAGTGGCCTCATACTCCTGGTGTTTATTGCCCTCTTGATTGTATAAGAGGCTACACTAAATGATTAACTCTCTCCATTGTTATGGTTTGTGTCTAAAAGTTCCCCAAATCTCATGTGCTCATCAGGCTTTTCAGAGGTGGCTGAATCTAGAGTTTGTGATCGAGTCATAGTCCAATGCTGGAATTAGGGTGTGAGTGCTACACCTGCCAGAGGGTAGGTAGTCTGCCTACACTATAAGGCACAGAAAAAGTCTGGTTTCTTGCTTCTTGCTTTTGCTGTTTTCCATAACTATGGACTGTTGCCTTCTGCCCTGTGCCACTCTGTCTTGGTGCCAGCCAATTATGGTTTGAAACCTACACAGACTGTGAGGTAAATAAACCTTTTCTTCCCTAACTTGTGGGTGTTGGGTATTTTGTCTCAGTAATGAGAAAAGTAACTAAGACAACAGTCCAATTCTCTTCAGTGCATTCTGTGACATTTGTCCAGCGACAAAATTGCCTAATTTATTCCTGTCCTTAATTGATGCATGGTTCTGTGTGTAGATTATTATACTACTGTCCATAATTTTAGATTCCTTACATTCCTCAAGAGT
The DNA here is from genome assembly GCF_000276665.1 of Chinchilla lanigera. NCBI lineage: Eukaryota > Metazoa > Chordata > Mammalia > Rodentia > Chinchillidae > Chinchilla > Chinchilla lanigera. The sequence continues at coordinate 9,566,521 of NW_004955422.1, read as the reverse complement.
GATAGTCATTGCTTAGCCAGCCTCTTCCTTTCCTCTGTACTCTAAAGAGAGCTGTGCTGCCTTTTCTTTGATATTCATGATTTAGATTCTTGAAAATATATAAGAATGCAGGATTGGGCAGGACTTTGGGCAGAGTCTTAGGTAAGCTGAGGGTTATGTTGAAGAGAGGCAGCTTGAGATGTGAAAGAACTGAAGGATATGGGGTAAAAAGATGATATTTTATTTTAGGCTGGAAAAGATCCAGATTTTAAGTGGTTTCAAGCATAAACAATTATCAGGATCCTCTGAAAGGAAGAATACAAAATTACAGACAAAAAACTAAGTGTGAGAGTGAATGCTTACTTAGAAAGAAAGAGTCGCAATAAATAACCAATGCTGAAGAGATGACAGAGATCACAGATGTCATTAAGTGCGTTATTAATTAATTACTGGGCACATCTTTTGCTATGGATTGAAAGTTCAGATTCACACTCCCACTGAAAATACATGGCAAATCCCTAAAACCCAATGTGATGGTATTTAGGGGTGGGTGCTTTGGGAGGTTAAGTAGGAGTGGGTGAAGTCATGAGGGTGGGGGCTCAGGATGGGGTTGATACCCTTATGAGAAGAGACACCAGGGAGCTCTGACTTTCTCACTCTTTCTCTCCACGTGAAAGCACACATCCAGGCCATGTAAGGTGTCGAGCAAGATGGCAGCTTCCTGCAAGCAGAGAAAAGACGCTTCAGAATGAGATCCACTCTGCCAATACCTTGACCTTGGACTTCCTCACAACTGTAAGAATTACAGTTCTGTGGTTTAAGCCAACTAGTTCTTGGTATTTTATTATAGCAGCCCAAAAGGACTAAGGCAGCTCTGTAATACTATTTTTCCACTTATATTTTTATTGCACCTGTTGACCCTTCTCTTCATATAAAATGTTTTCTTTTTGTAGTATTTTTAGTCTTAATATAATGCATTGGTATGTGTCTTTTATTATTAACAGCTGTGATGCATAAACTATATGACTCACAGATACGCTCACCACTGATAGCATTGTGCCTTAAAACTAAAGGAATTCGAGTAAATTTATTATAAAGGAAAAAATGGTGTGACACTTTTATGATTGCAAATTTCACATCTTATGCATTATCTTGAGAGAATTTCTCTGTTTCCTCTGTTTACAAGTTTAAATTTTTGATACTTTGAAGACTTCCTCAGACTAAGTTCTGGGTCTTGCATTTCAAACCTAGTTTGTTTTCAGTACCTATATATTTCTGGTGTCAGGAATTCTGAGACAGATTCACTTTCAGCACAAGCCCGAGACCTTGTACCTTTGTGTTTATGATACTGGGTGACTTGGCAGAAGGGGTTAGAGAAAGATTCCTAAAAATGATTCCAGACCAACAAAACAGAGATAACTGGAAATCACATAAATATATTCCATGAAAGCTAAGTATGTCTCAGGTTCAATGATTTGGGTTTCCAATATGCTCATAGTTAATTCCTTTGCCCCCCAGTGTGATAGCAAGTGGGAGAGAGGAAGTCAGAGTGACAAGATATAATGATTTTAGCTAAAGCATTTTCAGTAAAAATATTCTTTCAAAGTTTATAAATAAACATGATCATAGGATTTTCTTTTTCCTTGATCTTCTTCTGCATGGTTATATTATCTATTGATGAAAGTGAGGTATTGAACTTTTTGTTGAATTCTCTGCCTCCCAAATTCTGATTTTTTTTGATACTGGGAATTGAACTCATGATCTTGCACTTTCCAGGCAGGTGCTGTGCCCCTGAGCTATATCCCCAGCCCTGCCTCCGCTATTCTATCAGTTTGTTTTATGTACTCTGCATTGTTGCAATTACATGCATATATATTTTCATATTTTCCTGATGGAATTACCCTTTATCATTATGCATTTTTCTTCTCTTTCTCTTCCCCTTCCCCTCCTTGCTCTCCTCTGTCTTCTTCTTCTCCTTCTCCTTTGTCTTAGTTCCAGGGATTGAACCCAGGGCCTTAGCATTGAGTGACATCCCCAATTCTTTTTCTTTTTCCTTTTCCTTTTTTCTTTTTAATTTTTGAGACAAGGACTCACTAATTCCCTAAATTGACCAGGCTGGATTCAAATTTTCAATCCGCTTCTGCCTCAGCTACCCAGAGTGTTGGGATTACAGCCATGTGCTAATAGGTTCAGCTGTAGTCTTCCTTTTTAACTCTAATAACTCTCTTGTTCTAACATGTATTTTGTCTGATACTGCATTCATACAGCTACTTTAGCTCACATACTTTTTAGGTCAAATGACAGTTGTTGGTTTGATATCATATCAAGAATAATATCATTTTTCATTTATATACCACATAAAAATTCACCATGATGACAGGAATGAGAAAAGTTTATATTAGAGAAATAAATCACTAGGAAAAACTGTAGTATAGCTTGATTCCTCTTTGAATTTTGCTCAGTGAAGATAGGATATTTGGATAGCTATGTGAAGCATCAATTCTTTGGACAAAAATTTTTTTAAAAATTTAAAAGTATAATTTGGAATTCTGCTTCTAGTTTCAGGATGGGAAGAGGTTATACAGTTTTGGATTTTTTTTAAATTTGTAATTCAACTCTTGACAGCCTGAGAACTTGTTTATAGATGCCAGTAACTGGTCTATAGTTTTATCACCATCCAACACATTGCCGAAGCTAGATATCCTCTTGCTCTGCCGTGTCCCTCATGAGTACAAGTATGTCTTCAGTTCTGAAATTTTGTCTCATTGATGACTATCCCACCTCTACTTTTCTTCCTGCTGAAGTTAATATCTTCTGTTTATTCAGTGTGTCTGCCAGGTTTTACACGCCTGTAACAGCACCTCTCGCACTGTATTGTGACTATCTTCTCATATATCTGACTTCCTAGCACATCACATGAGGAATTGTTTTAAAAATAAGGATTATATGTTATTTTATGTTTGATTCTTTAATGCCTAGTACATTGTATATGCACCACAGATACTTACACATTTGGGGAACTTGAACAGGAACATCCAATATATTTTTTCAGCTGATAATTGAAAGTTTATTTGGAGAGAAAAAGGGGAGGAGGGGTATGTTGGCCAGTACCCATGTTTATTATTGGGAGTGTCAACTTAGGGGAAATGGGCTTAGAACTTAGGGGAAATGGGCCATATAAGACTATATTTAAATATATACTTATTTATTGAGATAATCTGTATTCATTAACATAGTAACTGACACATATTCTTTGCCTTTTACATTCCTCTTTGTGAAGTTATAGATATTGAACATTTAACCAGGTTTTATTTTAAAGTACTTCTACACCAAATATAATTCTAAAACACCTACATTCATGCAAACAACAACACAAGAGCCCATTAATAACTGCAAGTTTTGAACAAGATGTTTGGCTGAAAATGCCTTATATTTAATGTAGCAAAAGAAAAAAATAATCTCCAAATTAGGATCTTGATCTATGGAGTTATGTCTGTCAGGTAACCAGGAATATTCTTAGGTTAAAATAGATGATTTAGAACAGCAGTTCCTAACTTTTTGGGACCAGGGACCGATTTTTTGGGGGGGAATTGTACTGGGAATCGAACTCAGGAACTCACACTTGCCAGGTAAGTGCTGCACCCCTGAACTAAATCTCAGGCCCCAGGCACCGGATTGGTGGAAGATGATTTTCCACAGAGGAGGCAGAAGTGAGAGGGGTGGAGGCATGTGCAGCATGAGGTAGGAAGAGTGCAGTGGGAATGACTGACAGGAGCAGGTGCCTTAGATCCCTCGCAGGCCAGTGTAGGGGGCTCAGGTTTCTATGAGTCTAATGCCCCAGCTCTTGGAACTCGGGTTGTAAATACAGATGAAACTTTCCGTGCTCACCCACCAGTCACCTCTTGGCCACAGGCTGGTACCAGTCAGTGGCCCATGGACTGGGGACTCTTGCTTTTATGAATAAAAAATGGCTGAGTCGCTTTTACCAAATGGCTGGGATTCTTCTCAGGGCCGAGACAGAAGACCATAGAAGCTTGAATTTGAAGGAATATTTCAAATCAGCATAGGCTGACTTTTGTACTTTACAGATGAGCAAAATAAAGCCCCAGGAATGCAAATGTTTCTTATAAAGCAAGAGTCTACATTTCCCAAGTTCCAGTTCAGTGCCCTTTCCACGTATCATCCAACTTCTTGCAAAGCCTTTAACAAGCAGATTCAACACAATATTTGTTGAAATGCCAGTTGTTTTGTAGAAACCAACAAGCTCATCTTAAAACGCACATGGAAATAGAAAGGACTCAGAATATCCAAAACAATCTTGAAAAAGAACGTTGATGAATTTGCACTTTTAAATTCTAAATCTTAGTGTCAAGCTGTAAGAATTAGGACAATGTGATACTAGCCTAAGGATATAGATATCAATGGAATATAATTGAGAGTCCAATAATCAACTCTTTGCATTTGTGGCCAACTGCTTTGCCTTTTTAATTATTCTTTTTTTCAAGTTGTGAAGCAATAAAAGTTTCACAGCAAAATAATAAAAGAATAAAAATAGTTAATACATAGTGTATCAAGGATATTGTCAAGAAGATTCTTACAAAGAAGAAACAAACAGGTATTAGCACAAAATTTTCTTTTCAATGAACTAAGGGAAAGTAGTACAAATGAAATAAATTATCATATATGTATAGATGAAGATATTTTCAAAACAATGGCATAGGTAATTTAGTGAACCATCTGAACCTTTCTTCACTTCCTATTTATCTATTTTCCATTGTGCTCTTCATTTTCACACACACACACACACACACACATATATATATATATATATAGAGAGAGAGAGAGAGAGAGAGAGAAACAATGTGACAGTTAAGCTTGTATGTCTGACTTATTTCACTTGACATTGTATTCTCAAGTTGCGTGCATTTACCTATGAATTCCTCAAATTTATTTTTCTTTATTGGTCCACTAGTTTGTAAGTGTATCCAGACAATTTAATAGGGAAAGGAGAATTTTCTAGTAACTTCTTGCAAAAACAATCTGGACCTCTACCTCACATCATATATAAAAATTAAAGTAGATCATAGTCCTAACTCTAAGAACCAAAAATATAAAACACTTGAAAGAAACATAAACACAAACACTAATGTTTATGATTTTGGATTAGGCAGTGGTTTCTCAAGTAAGTCACAAAAATACAAGCAATGAAAGAAAAAAACAGATAAAATGGACATTACCAAATGAAAAAGTTTGTCTTTTAAAGGTTATCAGAAAAGTGAAAAGATACCTTACAGAATGGAAGAAGGTATATATCATGTATCTGATGTGTGTTTTAAAACCTAAAAAAGTTTAAGAATCTCATAATTGAACAATTAAGAAATGAATAACCCAATTAAAAGTAGACAAAGGGTTTAAACGGACATTTCTCCAAAGAATATATACAAATAAAAGTGATGCTCAGCATTACTGGTCATTAGGGAAATAAAAATTAATCATATGCCCCAGAAATTCTTCTCATAATTAGTGAAGACAAATGAATATCTTTTTCAAACAAAAATTGTTCCAAAATATTCCCTGTAGCATTATGCATAACAATAAAAATGTATAAACAACACAAATATCCATTTGCCTATAAATGGATAAAAAACAATTTAATATTTGCATACAATAGAATTTACAATTACGAGGAATGAAGTATTGATACATGGCATAGCATAGATGGACCTTGGAAACATTATACTGTCAGAAAAGTCAATCACAAGAGCACAAAATATATGATTTTCATGTTATTCCATTTGTACAAAATGTCCAGAATGTGCGCATCTATATCCACTCAAATGTAGATTACTAGCAATCAGTTGGGGGAGGGGCAAGATATCTGCTAATGGGAAGGGGATTTCTTTCTGATCTATTGAAAATGTCCTAAAATTAGATGTTGGTGGTTTGCATAATGCTAGGAATATAGAATATAGTAAAAAACACTGAATTTTACAAGTTCAGAGTGTGAGGTTTAGGTATATAAGTGAGCTCAACAAAGCTGTTATGAAAGAAACCTTTATGAGGCAAGGACTATCAGCAGTTCTGTGTTGTACATTAAAAAATGTAGACTCTTGCCTAATTTAGGCACCTGTTTAAAAACCTCACTAATGCTAAGTGGTGACACTAGGGTCGGAGCCCACGTAATCTGAATCCCGGGTTTTCTTCAACAGGCCGTATCGCTTCTTTTTGGGTAATCACTGTCTACAGAACTTGTTCTAATGGAATCATGATTCTTTGTGCCACTAAAATATGTATAGAGAGTACTGTAGCATATTCAACAACTCCAAGCCACTGACTCATTCTATGTGATCTACGTTAGTTGATTCTTTATGCACTCCTCTATATAAATCAGTGTAACCAGAAATATAGCCTTTAAATTCACACAAATGATGCCCATTTATGTGATTTCAGCACTTTTCCCTCAAGCTGGCATATGTATATAGACATAGCCTAACAAGTATTTAGTTATACGTTACAATACAGACATGATTAAATATACTGAAGTAGGTAGATAAAGTGAATCCTTCATGCTTTATAGTTGAAGAGTGGATTTCGCTGATCCATGAGTGATTTACTATCATTTACTTATGACTAAATAGACTCAAGCATTTGTCCAAATTTGTACATCTCACACATTTGCTAGTTGGAGGTTATTTCTTTGTACTATGCTGTTTTTTTCTACTTCTTCTAGTTTTTTTTTTTTTTTGTAAAGAATCGCTTATACAACCTTATTGCTCTTTGATATTGCAAATAAAATCTTTTCCACAGGGTAGGCATACAGTGGTTTCAAGTTTCCAGAATATAGGAGAGGGGCAGGAAGCAGGTAGACAGTGTTTGTGAAAGTCTTGCAAAGGATGGGAATCTCTTTGTAGTCTTACCCTTAATGTTTAGCAATCTGGGTCTCTAGCTTATGTAAAACTAGAACTGCTAAGCTAGCAGTTGTAGAGAGGCTAGAAGAAGTACAGAGTAATAAGAAGAAAAGGAAAGGTGATAAAAGGGGAATTCCGCCAGATCTCGTGCATTCTGGGAATAATTAGTAGTTGCTAATCACCCTATAGCCCAGGTCTAGTGAAAGACCACCTAATAAACACATCCAGCTGACAGCAGCCCATTGTCTGCCTGGAAAACAGGAAAGAGCTGAGGAAGAAGCACTTGTTTTAGAGAGGATTTCTTGGAAGAGGGATGTCACTGCTTTGTGTATTTTCCTACTCAGAGGAGGGAAACTTTACAAACTTCCCTTTCACTGTCCACCAAATAAAAGAGACTACTTAGCTTGATATTTTTCATTTAGAGACTTTCATATCTGCATGATGAAAATATGTTCCTCTGCATGAGAGCCACCACTGTACCCACATGTGAATAATAAACCATTGTGACACTATTAGTGTAACTCAGGAACTACATACATAAATCTTTTTAATTTTTAGGAATCTCTATTTAAGTTCAAATGGCTACACGTGGCTATGAGATGCTTTACTGTGTAGATATAGTCTATTGTTTATGAATATTTTAAATAAGAACAGTAGCTAGTGTTCGTTAATAATGTAAAATAGACCAAAATAGAATAATATTTCTATTATTTTTTGTCCTCCCAACAGCCACTATTGTTAACTTGATTTTATCCCTGAAGAAATGAAGGCACACAGAAATTAAGAAAGAGAAAATTTGGGGAAGACCTTAGAAGATTAGATTCTAGAACCCTTTCCTTTAAGCATCACACTTCCCCACTTTCTCTGGTAGGCTTATCCCTTTAAACTCTCTACCACATATTCACTACTTTTGTTAATAAGAATCAGTAGCATGGACCATCTCCAGAGACCTCATTTATACCTTCTGTGCTGTATCTTTTTTTCAGTTATATAAACGTCTACTCTTTTCCAACTACCTTGGTGTGTATACATGTATATTTTTGTACAACACCTTTGAGACAGAATAATTCTATTTGTCTTACATTGTAATCATCTCTGCTGAATAGTAAGTGGATTCTTTGAAGATGAAAAGCTTTTCATCCTTGAAATATATGTTCGAGAGGTCCCTAAGCCGCCCTGTATATTTGAAATGCAGAAACCTGTGAACACATTATCGCCTCTACCACAGAAAAACCGTACTTGGTCCATAATGAGTGTGAAGCTGGGGGCTTTTGACATGATTTTCCATGCAGAGGCACTTTCCTCTCCGGTACATTAACAAGCCATAGAGTTCCATTTGTACTTTTTATTTTCCAAATGAAATAATTATATAAGAAAGATTCATGCTTTAATATTTCCATCTTAGGTGAAGTGCGTGGGAACCCACTGTTCATTATACATAAGCAGAGGGACTAAATGACTGAAGAAAGGTGACCCACAGGTGGGTCATACTGTATCCTAGAGCACTGACCATTAACGAGCCTCTCTTCCACCTTAAGCCAAATGAGAGAGATTACAGAGCTTGCTGTTTGTTACTTTGTGATTTTCAGTTCTATGATGTTGGAAATATTCCTGTGCATTGGAGTAGTTACAGCCCATGGAGAATGAGGATCTACAGGTAGTCTGTGTTATATCTCTGCATTTTTGTGTGTGTATTGGGAGTACTGGTATTGAGCTGAGGGCCTCTACACTAAGCTACATCCCTAGCCCTTTTTATACATTTTTTTAAATTTTTGAGACAGGGTCTCTCTCACACAGTCACTAAGTTGCCCAGCTGAGTTTGAATTTGTAATCCTCCTGCCTTAGTCTCACAAAGCACTAGGATTGCAGGCATACACCAAAAATAGTAGTGATTAATTAGTGAACATGAATGTCTACTATGTACAAGGTTCTGAAGGCACATTATTTTCTTAATAATGTCTACTTAACTAGACACTAAAAGATGAAGAAACTGAGGTAGAGGACAAAGTCATTTAGCCAGGTTTTGGCAGAGGACAAGTGGGGTTTGGCAGCAGATTTCAAATGTGATTGCACACTGTAGTCTTCTTTTGGAACTTCAAAAATTTCTAATGCCCACGTCGCAGTCTAGACAAATTAAATCAGAATCTGTGTTGGTACAACTGAGGCATCAGTGCACTTAAAGCTTTCTGGTGAGGCTGGTTTACAGTGAAGGCAGAGAGCCAGCCTCAGAGAGCTACCTTGCTGATTCTGTTAAGCATTCTATCAGCCAACACTGCAATGTTCTTTAAATTCAATGGTACATGGACAGATAGAATACCTGCTGCTTTTTCCTGGGGTATTTATATGTTATTTGCAAGTGTTAATTTTAATAGTGGGTATAGGTTTTTTCATTAGATCAAAACCAGGTTTTGCTCTGAGCTCAATCTCCCTTCTACCAGAGATCAGGAAATAAAGTCACTTCTAGGTAACTCAGTAACATCAATGAAATCATCAGTCAAATCAGCACTTAAGTTCAGTAAGTTTAGTAATTAAAATCAGCCATGTGGGCAATTTTGCTCACCCTCTGTCTTTCCCCCAGATTCTGGTGATCTGCTCCAGCCTCTAAGCATTGGGGAGGGAGCAGGACATATCTGGCTGTGACTATCCTATTCTCTCCATAAGTGTTGGATGTGGCTTAGCTGTCTTGGTCTTTTGGGTCTGTAACCCTATGCATGGCTCCACGCTTTGGGTTCCATGCGATATTTGCTGATGCTTTGTCCACATGAGTGTAAGAGTTCACCGTGCTGCCTGTCACTCCTATTTCCTGAAACATGGGAAGTTCCCAGTGCTCTCCCATGCCCTAGTGGGTAATGACAATTTGTATCAGCTCACAACGGCTGACCACATGTACTCTTCCCTTCTCAAGTTCAGTGACTTTGCTTCCATAGCTTTAATTTAGCTGTGGGGAGTCTTCTCACCACTGGGAAATTCTACATATGAGTTTCCTATTGATTCCTATTGCCACAAACTACCATAAATCTAGTGCTTTAAAATGTTGTAACTTTATTATCTTACAATTTGGGTCCTCAAGCTCAGAGTCCTATAATCAGCCAGGCATGTGGTACTCACTTGTAATCCTGCAACTCTGGGAAACTGAGGCAGGAGGATTACCAATTTGAATCTAGGCTGGACAGTTTAGCAACTGAGACCTTGTCTAAAAGTGGAACAAGAAAACGCTCAATAAGAATGAATGGGAATAACCTAGCCAGCAAAATTGATTCTTCTGAATGTAGCTCAAGGTGAGAGCCCTGAGTTAATCGCCAGAGTCACCCCCACACCAAGACTTAAAATTTTGGTGTAAACAGGCCATGCTTCCAGGAACTGTAGCACTAAGTGCACTTCCTTATTTCTCCACTTCTAAGTACTTCCTACATTCCGTGTTGCCTCTTCGAAGCCAGTACCAAGCCATCTTCAAGTTGTTCCCCCTCTCTGAGCTAAGGTTCCTCTGCTATGTGACTCTCTGTCTTTCTCTCTCTCTGCTTCTGTCTTGACATTACTCTCCCTGACTCTGAAGTGCTCTCCCTCATACAGGTCCACTGGATAACCCAGGATATTTTCAAGGCTTTGATTTGATCACATCTTCCAAATTCCCTTTGCTATGCAAAATAGAATTTTAACGGGTTCTGCAGATTAGAATAGGGGTATACTTTGGGTGCCGTCATTTTACCACACCCTAAAAAGTCAGAAATTTTTGTTTCAGAGAGAGCTAACTCTCTTGCACCGTGGTAAATTTATGGAAAAGGGCTTAGTCATTTTTACGTTAGACATTTTGTGCTCCCATTTCGTTAGGAATATCTGTAAGGTCTCTGCCTTACAGATTTCTCTCAAACTGAGCTCCAACTGCTGTCTATTTCCAAGAGTGTGAGGTTTCCATCAAGAAGTAAGTTGAGGTGCACGGAGGATGGTAACACTACTCCGTTACTGAAGCCATCACTTCTCTCTGATGTTTGTTTCTTTGTTAACTGTCTCAATTCACTTTCTTTCCTATAGGAACACTTGTTTTTATGTCATTATAAATTCACCCTAAAACTGTGCTTATCAGATAAACTTCCTATATCTCCTGGGTCTTACTTCCTGAGAGCTGATGGCAAAATTTTAGACTTCAACAAACCTTTTCTCTCTCAAAAAGCGGGTGTCTCACAAATCAAAAGCATCTGCTTTTTAAGATTCCATTTATTTCCAAGTTTCAAAATCCTATTTTGAACCTCAAAGTCAATAATTGCTATTTTGCTATCCCTCTAAAGGTATGACAGCTACTGAATAATAAATGGGAAGAGGGTCTCTGGGCAACCAGAATATAATACAGCATTTTTATCTTTTGACATAGCTAACAGTGTGGTAGCACATGTATCAAAATGCCAAGTGGGTGGTACAGCTAATATATGCAGTAGAAGTTCAGAGGATGGGGAGGTTGGTGGGGGATGAAAGAGTCAGATGAAACTTCTTTGTGAACAGTCATGACTGAGCAAGACCAAGGTGGGTGGTTTAGATTTAGGCAGCAAAAAATTAGTAAGGAATCATTTCTAGCATGGGTAGGAATGCATAGGGAACAGAACCCTTCCTCATGCCAGAGAGAACATCAGTGTGGGAAATTCTTGGGGAGGTATAACTGCAGAAAGCTGTTGTATCGGTCACATTCCCATTGCTGGCAAAGAAAATGCCTGACACTTTCAACTCAAAGGAAGAGAAGTTTATTTTGGCTCGGCATTTCAATGGTTTCCATCCATCGTTAGCTGGCTCCAAGGCAGAAATGGCATGAAGGGCATAGCAGAGGAATGGTGTTCTCCCCATGGGAGTCAACAGGCAGAGAAAGAAGGGAGGAGATGGGGACAAATAAGCCTTTCCAGGTCACACCTCCAGCAACTAACTTCCTAACAACACGTTCAACCATAGACTCATCAATGAATGAATCTACTGATGAGGATAGTACTCCCGTGTTCCACTCATCTTCCACAAGCTTCACCTCTGAATACATGAGACTTTTGTGGGGCATTTTAGATCTAAGCCATCACAGATCTGAATGTCAGGCTGGATGAAGAACCACATTCCTAGTCCCAGAGTGAGACCTTGATGGATGAGCTGTGAGCCTTCAGATCCCTGAGTGCCAGAGTGTGGCTGAAACTTCCTCTCCTGAGCTCATCAGAGACTCATAAGCTCCACAACAGCACCTTTATGGAGCCCCTTTGAAATGTCACCAAACCTTTTCTCCTATATCACAGATTCTTCCCTAGCCAACCCTGAAATGATCTCTTTGTACTACTGCTTCCACCTCCTGGGAGATGGAATGGATGTAATATACTTTAAAAGTCCTTTATGTGTCATTTATTCTTGGCATTTACTACTTAATAATTAGCTCTGTTTGGGGATGGTCAAGGAATGTATGTATGAGCATGTGTGTCCTTTTATATACTACAAAAGATATGGCATGTGTATTAGTTTGTTTTGTATGTTGTGTGAGGGGGTGTCCAAAAGTACAGTGAAAATTCAAATTAAAAAAATGTTACAGTAAAAGACATTGCCCTTAAATGCCCTTAAAATACTCCCTCTCACTTCAAACACACTTATTCCATCACTGTTGCCACTTTCTGAAGCAGTTCTTGAAGTCTTCTTTTGTGATTGATTTTATTTGTGCTGTCCTGCGTGGCTTGATGTCCTGAATTGATTCAAATTGTTTATGCGTCATGGTCATTTTGACTTTAGAGAAGAAGGAACTTTGTGTGGTGCCTGATCTGCTGCACATGGGGCATGAGGACACACCCTAATGTTTCTATGAGCTTGCCTTTCCCTTGGGTAGCATTGGACAGCAGCATTCACTGTATTTTTGCTCACACTGAGTAAAGAATTTTAGGAACTTCAGAGAGTGGCAAGAATGGATAAGTGTGTTCAAAGTGAGGAAAAATATTTTTTTAGGAGAGGGCTTAAAAGTATTTACCATAATAATATTTTAAAATATTTAACCGTTCATTATATATTTTTCTGTTCCATTTATGTGTCTGTATGTAAGGTGTTACATGCATGTGCTGGGTATGGTGGCTGGTGTTTTTTTGTGTGTATATGCATGTGTGGGACTTATGTGTGTATGTATGTGTTATTTGATCTATGCATAGAAATGGTGTGTGTGTGTGTGTTTGTGTGTGTGACTGGAAGTCTATACTGAAATGTTTAAGAGCATGAGCAGTAGCCCAGCCTCTTAGATTTATGCTCGGATCCACCACATGGGCAAATTATCTAACTTCTTCACATCTTAATTACAAGGTTACTAAGACAAATATAGTGACAGTTTCTACTTTTAAAGGATATGAGTTGTGTGTAGTAGGTACCTGTCACAACACCTAGCACAGTGATGACACTTAGTAAATATTAGCTGATGTTCGGTGCTATCACACACCAGTTTCTGGATGGTCTTTAAAGGTCTTTTTGCCCTTTCTGTTGATTGATGACCCCTTTGAAGCAGCAGGCAGTGACAGTTTAGTACAGAACTGTTAGATCCAAGCTAACAGAGAAGAATTTCCTTCATGTCCTTGCTGATCTCCAGCATTACTACTCATCTTTGAATTCACTGCAGATTCTGACAATACAAAAGGTACTGAGCAGTTGTGTTTTCAGATACTTGCCTGAGAATAGAGGCAGCTCTCCAGCATGCTCTGCTAGTATGAAAAGAAAGTCACATATTTTATAAGGACAACAGATGAGTGGCCATCAAATATTAATCAACCACCACTGCAACTTATTAATAGTAGCATATGTCCTGGTAAGAAGTGATTTGTTAGCTGCTTACACGACGTTTTAAAATTTTGAGCAGAGAAAAGCTCTGTGAAAACACTGTGACTTTCCATCTAGAATAAATGAGAATAGCTCTGGCTGATAGTTAAAATACTGACATTCAGCATGGTCAGCAAAGAGCCAGAGGTTGGAGAAAATTCATTTCCTCATCCTGCTACCTGATCCCACGAGGTTTTGCTAAGGTGTGCACAATGAGAGCTCACCTGGGAGGCACTGTGTAAATACCAGGACCATCTTGTTCAGATCATCAATTTTAGGATGGGAAATTCATCATAATTTACTAATATACAATTCATAACTTCTAATTTCTGAAAATGGACAAATGCACAGAGAAGCATATATAGAAATAGATGTGTATCTTCTGTCAAGTGCAATAGTCTACCTCGTGTCCTTCTCTGTTCCTTATGAAGCTTTATTTTATTGTCTGTCTTGCTCTTGAGGGTATAATGCTGATGAAGACAGAAATTTTGTCTCTCTAGCTCATGGCTGTAACTCCACGGCCTGAATGTGTTCTAGGCACATGGTAGGTGTTCTGTACTTAGCTGTTGAATAAATAAATAAGAAAACCACTTAAACATACAGCTACAAAGATTGGTAAAATGTATCATGGTGTCTTAATACCTTGAAAACAAATGGATCCATTAAAAGTGATCAAGGATATTTAAATCCGTATTTATTGCAATGGAGGGATGTAATTACACACATAGTAAAAAAATCAATTGCCAAGTTGTTTATATTTGTGTATGTATACAATGTCTTGGTCACATTCTCATCACTGGGACAAATACATGCCACTCAATATTTAAAGATGAGGTTTATTTTGGCTCATATTTTAGAAGTTTTAGTACATGTTCAGCAGCCTCATACAGAGAGACTGCATGGTAGAAGGGCTGGGTGGAGGACAGATGCTTACATCATGGTATCCAGGAAATATATAGGACAAGTTACAGAGAGAGATCTGCCCTTCTAGGTCACGGCACCAGTGTCCGATCACTTCTGATCAGATTCTACCTCCTAACAGCAAATCAGCTGGACCCGTCTTCCAAAAGTCCTGCCTATGGGTGCATGAGCCTCTTGGGGGACATCTAGATATAAACCATAACTGTATGCATATTACTTTGCTTAGAAAAATTTGTAGAGTGTTGCTATGATTTAGATCTAAAATGTACCCACAAAGTTTCACACCTTTGGAAGGCGATTGGACCATGTGGGCACTCTCCTTATCCCTGGATGGATCCACTGACGGGTTCAGAAGCTGAGTGTACTGTTAGGAGGTGGGGCCTGGTTGGAGGTTGGGAGATATGACCTGGAAGGATGCATTCTCTCTGGCTCTGCCCCCTCGTCTGTGCTTTCCGGCTGCCCCAAGTTTAACACCTTTCCTCTGCTTTGCCCTCCCTCCCTTGGAGCCACACAAACATGGACTGAACACAGGAGCTCAAATAAACCTCACCTCCTATAAGTGGTGGGTGTCACGTATTTTGTTCCCAAGATGGGAAAATGGCTAATGCAGTAGGTAATAATCTCCACGGGGTTTAGGAGACTTTTATTTCTCCCTAGTGCTTTTAGTATTGTCTGAAAAAAATTAAACACAAGTATGGATTGTTTTAAAAATCAGAAGTAATTCCCTGTTTTAATTTCCTCCAGCTGCTGAGTGCCACAAAAACTTGACACTTGAGATGGTATTTGAGAAGTATCCAGAAAATTTGCTCCCCTTGATTAGCAAGGGGTTGAACTGTTAAGCTTCAGAAGGAAAAAGTGAAAAGCTTCAACTCCTGGCATCAGTAGACCATCGACACGGGCTTGTTAAGTGGAGTGAATGAAGTTGAAAACACACATGACTCATTCTTAGCAGAAGTTTCTGTTTGCCCTGGGTCAAAGGACTTCATCTGTGGCACTCTGAAGAACTGTGACAGCTTTTCCAAATTCAAGGTCTTGCCTCTCCCATCAAACTTTTTTTTGTTTTTCAAAATTCACCCCTTCTATGCTAAGTAGGAATGAATGGGAATACCCTAGCCAGCAAAATTGATTCTTTTGAATGTGGGAAATGTGTCATGTATTTCATGATAGAGTTCTTCCAGATCCCAGATCACACGGGTTTTGGGAGTGAAGCTGGTACTAAAACTATGGCTACCAGCCATGCCTTATGAGTTTTAATAAGGTTTGGAAGTTTTAAACTCTAATAAGAGCTGCAATCATTTCAGGCCTCAGGCCAGTGGGACCCATAGCTTAACAACGTGATATTAAAATAACCACTAACATAACTATGGCTCTTCCTATGTCCTAGGGGCTAAATTCCTTACTGGCATTACCTCATTTAACCCTCTTGGCTACCCTCTTACTAGACCAATTTAAGGGAGGGGTTGTGCCTGTGACCCAGAGAGGGTTGGTACCTTGGTGGGGTCACATTTATGGATAATAAAGGATGCATGTGGCGCAAAGAGCCAGCTCTCCCCAACTGCAGAGATTATCCTTCTAAACCACAATTCTAGATTGCCCTTCTGTCTTTAATAATTTTTCAATCACACTGATAAGGAACAATTACTCTGTGTATATTTCCTGTCCCTTCTAGAAAGCTGAAGATTGTGAAAGTCTTTTCCAAGAGCACAGACTATTTCATAATAAAATGCATTGAGCCTGCTTTATTTTACTGTCAGTGTGTTGTGTTCCCAAATTAAACTTTTAGCTATTTTGAACCATACCTGGGAAATACAGAACTACATCTGAGGGTCATGTGACATGGTGGTTTTAATTAGCTAACAGATAAGCAAAAATTAAATTTGGTTGGAAGAAAGCCTTTTTACTGACCTTACATAAATAGAAAGGGAGTAATTTCATTTTATTTCATTTAATTGATTTCATTTTTAAGGGGAAAATTGGATGGTTTTAGTTATAAACATATATCTCATTAGCTAGAACCTAACACAGCTTATTCATGAAGTCAGTATTATTTAGGGTAACAGGAGGGTAAATTTGTTTGCTTGCTTATATAATGATACTGAAATAGGACAATTACTTTTCCAACAAAAATATCAGGGAGGGAACACACAGGCACAAATATAAGAGACAAAATCATTTAAGTATTAAAAAAAATATAAAAGAACGCGGAGGGCAGTTAATGGCCAGAATCTGAAAGTCAGAAATCTAATCCAATTAAATATGTAAATGTGCAGTGGTGTTCTTGTTCGGTGTCCTTTTAGGCTAACAATTAAATGATGGATTTAGAAATTAATTGCTGGGTAGTGGACAGCTTGGCCAGAAAGCATGGAGTTCTTTTAGCAGCTGCACACACCTGCAAGTACTGTGCCATTGTTCTCCTCTAACTTGGAGGAAGGGAGAAGAATTTATACAGTGAACAAATAACCTCCTTCCTCTGCCTTCTCTCCCACATGACAGTCAAAATGAGAGAATATTCTCCCCTGAGGATAGTGCTATATTGCTACTTGACTTGTAATAAGTGTCAGGAGAGCAACAGTGGGGAAAAATGAAAACTAAGCTTAGCAGCCCAGCTCCTGTCAGAGAAGCAAAGTAACTAGGTAAAGCCCACTATCTGCCTCCTAATGGAAAAAGTCCATCCCTGCCTACATCAGCCTACAACTATCTCTACCTCCTTCAGCTCCCAGTGGGAACATTATCCTAACATTATGCCTAGGACATCTCTTCCATTGTCATCTTGATTTATTCAGTGTACTGCATGCCTGTTTGTTTTCCTTAGATCATATAAGAAGAGCCAGAGGTGCTGAGTGGTATGTGTGCTCTTGTTAGTATGTTGGCTGTGTGACTGTAATCATGTCTTGACATGTGTGGGTAGGGTCACTCAGATGCCACCTGGGTCTGTTCTGTATTGTGGGAAGACAAATACCTTCTTCTACTTCGTGACCTTGTAGCACATTGTAAATATGTCATGCTGTTTATGTGAACCATGTTTGAATGCTGCTGTGTGCCTAGGATTGAGCCTTACACATACTAAGCACTCTTACAGATCTGTAAAATATGGAATTAAATGAAGAAATGCACAACGAGGGACTGATTGGCAGGTACTGGTCAAAGCAAAAGAAAATTAAAAGTAGAATTTATATCGAACTTAGCAAAATCAACAGAGATATTCAGCTTCAATCCAGATCCAATTAACTTTATTTCCTCTTTCAATTTTTTGAGATATAGAACACATGAAACAAATTTAAATAATGACAGCTAACATGCAGGTGCTCACATGTGTGTGGAGTCATGATGGATGGGAACCTTTTCTTAACTGCTTGTCAATAGG
This sequence comes from Chinchilla lanigera, assembly GCF_000276665.1. NCBI lineage: Eukaryota > Metazoa > Chordata > Mammalia > Rodentia > Chinchillidae > Chinchilla > Chinchilla lanigera. The sequence goes on along the minus strand of NW_004955422.1, from coordinate 9,548,548 downwards.
AGCGCTATTTTCAGTGTACTTCAGTTGGAAATGCTTTGCACATGTCAGTGTGGTAAGTGTCACCTCCATCCTCTGGCTGCTGACAGTCTTACATCTGGGGGAAGTGCAGAAGAGTATTTTGTGTATCCTTGCCTTCCTGGCAGGCATAATGCAGTTCCTTGTATCGAGCAGGTGTTTCAGGCTTGTTAGTTGAGCAGAACAAATACATTGGACCCTAAGTATTTGGAGCTTCATTTATGATTCCTACATGAGTTTTTGCCAGTTAAAAGAGATGTCAGGAATAATCGGCTCAATGTAAATGAGTCAGCTTATGATGGTGGAATTTCAGGCAGGCAGGAAAGAGATCATAGGCTGAGTAGAATCCTTTATTATGCCAGTGAGCAGATTTTTCTGTGCTTACTTTAAAAGCTGCCTCTATCTTCTTTAAAATCTGTTGTATTTCTTCTTTTTATAAAAGTCAAAATTCATAGAAGTGAGGAATATAGGCTTTGAGTTCTCACATACCTGGGGTTGACTCTACAGCTGGCTGTGGTCAATTCTGAATAGCTGTTGGAAGCATCTAGACTCACTATTACAAGAGGAAAGCTCATGGCTATAGTGGAAACTGGAAAAGATAATGTGACTTATATGGTATATTGTAAGTGCTCAATGACTTACTACTTTAACAACAGTTTTTATTTTACAAAACCATATACTGTATTCGTATAATAGTTCCTGGTGTTTGTAGATATCTAACATGTTTTAAGAAACCAATCTATTTTAATCTTTTCAAAATTTTGTTGATTTTTTTTTTTTAGGTTTTTTTTTTGGCTGGTACCAGGAATTGAACTCATTACCTTGAGCTTGCCAGGCAGGTGCTGTGCCGCTGAATTAAACCCCCAGCCCTTTGTTGATATTTTAAATTGACAAAATTTTAAAAATTTATTTATATTTTAATTTGACAAAATAATTATACTGGTAGGGTACAATGTGATATTTTGATTTATGTATCTATTCCAGAAAGATTAAATCAAGTTAATTTACACATCCATCATTTTATCAATTTTTTTCAGTGCAGTGAGAACATTACAAATCTGTTCTTTTAGAGGTTTTGAAATGTACATGTCTATGAGAACTGTCATAATATAATACCACTGACAATTCTGCTTGGACAACAGAATTTTTTTCTCCTTACAATTCACAAGATTGGAAGCTGCGATCAGCTTGATCAGATTTTGCTGAGAGCTTTCCTTTCTTCTTTACATAGGACCATCTTTTCATTGTTTGCATTCATTTTAAACTTTAATTATCTCCCCAAGGTTTCACTTGTAACTGCCATAGCACTGTGGTGAGAGCTTCTACATAAGATGTGTGTGTTCATACGCATGTGGTGGTTGTTGAAAGAGGCACAATTTAGTCCACAGTCTCAAATAAGTGGTCTTATTGTAGAATTGACTAACATAGAAGGTTTTCTATTAAGATTAAACTGAATTGGTAGCTGCTTGGCTATTGGGACACTGTAACAAAACACCATAAACACACACACACACAAACACAAAAACAATAGTTAAGATAGTTACTAATTGCTATTAGTTCATTGAAAATAAAGGTTTATACTTATATTGTTTAATTACTTTTTTATGCCTCTAGTTTGTAATCTGAGCAACTACTTTGAAGACAACAACATGCAATATACAAACCATTGTTACTCTCCTACAATCTTATTTTGAAATTTCATACCATTATTTTCATTGTTTATTATTCTTTTCTATAAAATAAAAAAAAAAAAGAACTCAAAGAAAATCCCACCATAAACTTATTAACTTTATTCTTCCTTGTCTTGGAAGTCCAAGATTAAGGCATTAGCAGACTCAGGATCCCCTTGTACGTAGATGGCACCTTCGCATGTGTCCTCACATGGTGGGAAGGACAATTACATGGTACACAAGATACATTTTGTCCAGTTTCTACCATGCCCAGGTGTTTTATTCCTGATACTAAAGTTTCTGTTATAACCAGTCCCACTCAGGAAGGTTTCTTTCTCCTGATCTAATCACCTCCCCAAAGATCCCATTCCCTAGTACCATCACCTGATGGTTAACATTTCTGCATTCGTATTTTGGGGTCACATAGAAATTCAGACCATAGCAGGATCAGTGGGTTTAGGGAATAAGTTTTGATGCTCGATGGGTTAACCTGGCCTGTATGCCATGCCCAAGTACCTCTGTGCACTTGTTTTGAGTTTTAAATTTTCTGAAGTTGAGAAGGCAAGAGTGACTGATGGCAGGCTACCCAAGTTAAATGAAGTTCTTGAACTGTAGTTAAAGTTAAGGCGTTATTATTTTCTTGATCTAAGATATTTGACCAGGGGTGTAGACAGGGACTGGGAAGGAGTGAAATGATAGTATTTAGTTGGAGAATGACCACATATAATATATCAGGCATGACAAGGGGCATACAGTTACAGAGATTTAGTGAAAGCGGAACACACAAGTCCACATTCCCTTAGCTCTATCTTTTTTGAGTGTTGTTAACATTATCTAATAATGGACTTACTTCCTTAATTATCAGAAAATTATCATCAGGTGGCCTAGTATTGAAGTGTGCTTGTGACCTTTATCAGCATGGTTGACTCCAGTGTATGTCTTAAAACCTCACTGAGGTTCAACCTTGCTAATAATGTGGTTTGAAAATAACTTACTCAGAGCATGACTGTAGATCAGATAAACTAGTGGATATGAGAACATAGAATAAAGTGTCATGACACATAGTAGGCATCAGTTAAGGTTTATTGATTCTGAAAATAAATTTGTCTTTTCATGTCTGAAGATTAAATGCCAGCTAATGTCCTTGATATGTGAGTAGTCAGATGAACATGCTTGCTTTCTATTTCTGAGAAGGCAATATAATCTCAAAAAGCAAAATTAAAAGATATTTTAATAGCTTTTACGAGGCACCTAATCTCTTCTCCAATACCCTCATAGTCAGATGTATTCAGTTCAGAGATGTTCAGCTATTTAAATATAATATAATGCATGTATTGTATTTTTATGTACTGTATTTAACACCTTCAATAGAATTGAATAAAGTAGTCTAATCAAACACATTAACAATTCTTTAGTTAAATATGTAAATATTTACTCTAAGATGGATTTGTAAAGTCTATAAATAGCCTAATAGTGCATGTAAGGTTTTGCTACAAAAGAAATTCAAGTCAGGTATTTGTTGCCAAGTGAATTGTGGAAAAAGTTTTTATTTTTTGAAACTTTTGAAAAGGGTTTGGGAGTGCAGATAAGAAACTGAGGATCTGTATTATTAAATAACTTTTCATAATACTTTTATAAAGTAATACTCACTTTTCAGAGTTGAAGTCATTGCTGTATCACTTGGCCATAGTTATAGATTATGAAAATAAGATTAGGATTTTGACTTTTCAGTGAGAAGTGCGATTCTTAGGACAGTGTAACACTTGGGCAATTATGACATTATAGATTCATGACTACCAAATGGTATAAAGCCTTACTGAATTTTGAAAGAACACTATGCTAGGACCTGTGATCTTACATCATTGTGTCAGTCAGGGTTTAATAAACAAACAGATATAATATAAGATATACAGATGTAGAAGAAATTATAAGATTGGCTTACGATGGTCAGCCACAGAGTTGGATGAGGAAGCATGCAGACAGTGTGTGCATATTGGAGGTTACAGGGTTCAGTTCAAGGTCTGGAGCTCACTGCAGTGTTCCTGTATCAGGGGGCAGATGGGTCTGAGATGGAGAGTCTGTATCAGGGGGCAGATGGGTCTGAGATGGAGAGCTGAAGAATCTATGCTGGAAGGCTGAAGAGTCCCAAGTGGAAATTGAACAGTCTGTGCCAGAAGCCAGGAGATGACATCGAAGCTGCAGGTGAAGACTGGAGCTCCTCCAAAAAATCAGCAATCAGCCCTCCCTCAATTCCTTTTTATTGTATGCAGGGTACCCATCCTAGGACAGGTTTAGCACTCACACCATCTTGTGCCCTCCTCTTGCAGAGGTTTAAGATGTTTACAAGGTGAGGACCCTGGTGAGTTTCTTAGTTAAATTTCTAAACTTCCCAAGTTGACACAATGAATCAGCCTTTACAACATGTAGGGTATAAACAGCCATCCTAGGGCATATCCTTTCCACCCTAGGATGCAGAACTGCTGAGTCACTTAGTTAAGCTTCTAAACTTCTCAAGTTGACACAATGAATCAACCATAACAATCATGTATAATTTGCTGCTCTTCAGACGATAGAATAATTTACAATGTGGCTTTCTTTGGACAATACACAAAGCAGGGAAAAACACTTTGAACATTAATTTCCTAGCTTTTATTTCCTCTTTGAGGAGTCACATTGAAGGTATAACAAAATACTGTGCTTCATTCAGAGTTTTATGGAAATGGGAGAAGCATCCCTTTTACCTACTTTTTCCTACTTCAAAATGTGATAAAGTGACCTCTTCAGTAAGGCAGAACAAAGAGTAACCATTTGTGGTATTTGCAGTAGACAAGAGAAACAATATTCCCTGGGATGGCTGTCTCCTGAAGTTATTAAATTTATCTTCTCCTCAGAATAACCAGGAAGAAAAAGAGTCAGATTTTTAGGATTGTAGAAGGTCCAGAAGGGGTGAGATCCTAAAATTCTTTTTATTTTCCCTGATGTGCATCTAAGTTTGCTAACTAGAATTCAACCTTCAGGTTGTGTGTACCTTTCAGGTCACAGAGCCAGAAATTTTACTTGGGAAGAGAAAGTCAAAGTACACAGTGGTCCACTGTAGGTGCCTGGGGAGCTCTGCATTTTTGAAAATTTTAAAAGAATTTTGAGAATTGAACACTAAAGATTTATTGAATAGAAAGGCTCCCTTTTATCTATGTTATAAAATATCCTTTCCTAACCATGTAAGCTGGGAACCCAGTGGGAGGGAGAAGTCTTCATGGAGGAAATATGTTTGAACTTGGCTCTTGTCTTTTGCTCTTACCTCACAGGGTTAAGTTCGTTTATGAGGTCTCTTGGGGGAAACCCACTAGAGGCCTTTGGCACACAGAGCAGTACAGTGTGTACTCCTGGGCTGGTCCATAACAGGAACTACATGCTCAGATGTCATAAGTATAGAAAATGTAACATACAAGTACGAATTGCTGGGCCACATGCAACACCTGGCCAATTCTTCCCAAACTGGGGAAAACCCATTCAATCTCCAGTAAGTTATTGCTATGTAAAACTGAGCCTGGACTTACAGATTTTTTTTTTTAAATTGTAAAGAGAAAATCTAAGTCTCTGTGTGAAATCTTCCAAATTTTAAATGGAAACAATTCATACAGCAACTCTAGTATGTCCTAATATTATCTCCATTTTGCAGCTAAGAAAATATATTCAGAGAAAATGACCACTTTAATTATTCAGCATGTATCTAGGATGTCCTTCTCCCCTTCAAATTGGAGATAGTGTGGATTTCCAAGACCTACAGACGGCTTGACTGTGACTTGCAGAATGTGAGCAAAAGTGGCAGCTTGCAAGTTTTGAGCCAAGGGCTAAAGAAAGTCTGGCTATTTTCTCTTCTGATATTCTTACTGGTTTTCTGGTCTCAAGGAAGATACCAGGCATGTGAAAACAATATAACATCCAATGAAATACCCAGTTAGAAGCTAAGCCTAGTCCTCCCAGGCCTACATCAGCTAACACTTAGATAACTTTAAGCTTCATGAGCAAGAACAAGTGATGGTTGTTTACGTATCATTAATTTGTGTAAGACATCTGATGAAGATATCTGATGGAGGGAGTTTAGACCTTGCTTGAGGTCATACACCGGTTATTGTTTAGTGAGGATTTGATCCTGAGTGTGCTAAATCTAAAGTTCCAAGTCATGTACTGTGTAGTGCGATTTGGATTCAGGAGTGGTCTCTTTAGATGATAATGGAGCTGCATTATACTGGATTACTGGCCCATTTAGTATAGTCTCATTTAGTTAAGTATATCTAAGATACACCTATTTCCATGCAAGGTCACATGCGGGGGTACTGGGGGTTTAGGACTTTAGCATGACTTTTTGTGGGAGTGCACGATTCAGCACTACCACCTCCTGAGCCTGCTTGTAGAAGGTACTTTTCCAGGCTTGGGAATTTGTTCCCATAATTCTCGAGTAGCTATGCCTGTGTCTCCCTCAAAGGGCTCCTTGTTGCACACCTCCTCCGGGGCTTTCTCCTGTGGGATTTGTGTCATTCCAGCAGTGAAATTGTATTCAGTAGTAGGTCCTTTCTCAGGGAGCTCTCAATTCGTTTTTCTCCAAGCAATCTATATTTTTTTCTGCTCACTGAGAGAATATCTTTGCCCCAGGTGGCCAGGCTTTTTTATTACTTGAAAAATCCCTCAAACTCCAGATCAAAAAGCACCACAAGTTAACCATATTTCTATCTATTTTCCTCACATAAGCACAGAAAAGGCATTAGGGAATAAAGCTAAAATGTCATGCTGGGCTGACAGTTTTCCACACTGATTGGCTTTAATGCTGGTGGTGCAGGAAAGATTGTCGGTTAGACTGGGGTGCTGGGTGCCAGAAGGCTGTTTCCTTCTCGTCTCGTTCTTCCCCACTGAGCTGGCAAAGTTCCTCCCCCTGACCTGGTTTTGGCTGCTTCAAGCTTCAGGTCTCAGGTGCCTTCCCCTGAGTGGGAGAGGAAGTTGTGGTCACACTTGAGGGTCATGGTGCTGTGGGTTCCCTGTCCATGTCCCAAGCAGTTCTGGATGCAGGAAGAGAGCTTGGAGGCCCAGGCTTAGAGGAGGCTCATTGCACTGGATGCTTTTATACTCATTTTAAAACATGTTTCTAGATAAAATCACATACAAAGGGCCATTGAAAAACTTGGTGAATGTTTCAATTTGAAAAAACAACACATTACAGTAAAAGACACATTGCCAAGAAGCAAAGTGTTCAAAGCGGGGTGGGCATCTTGAAGGGGGTTGATGGCAATGTGTCTTTTCCTGTAGCACATTTTCTAATACAAACACTCACTGTACATACTGACCACACGTTTTATTCTGTAGTTTCTGTCCTTTTTGTCTGCTGGTGTCTGTTGTACCCGTGCCTCCCCTTGCTTACTTGATTGTAATTTTCTCTTCTACTCAGTGGTCTCTGGTTTTCTACCTGGGAGGTTGTGGTGGTTCATCCTTAACCTTTTATGTCCATCTCCTTTCCCTGAAGTCAAGCTATTGTATTTCATTCTGATTCTTCAGTTCAGAGTGACAAGAAAGAAAAATACTGGATTTGAGCGTAAAGCAGTGGTTCCCAACTTGTTCCACAAAGAACTCATGTTTTGCACAGAGTGTGCACACTTTCACAGACAATATGCACTGTTTTGTTTATGAATTGTATGACATATTATGGCTTCTGAATGAATGTCTTTGTTCCCTGGAGAGTTTCAACCTAAGGATTAGGAATCACAGGTCAAAGTACCCGCATCTTTCTCCAGATTGTTAGCTCTTATTTAGCCTTTCCTTTGAGTCAGAGTGTATCACCTGAATAAAATGTTTTGTTCATTTATTCATTCATTCATTCACTCATTCACTCAGTCATCCATGCATTGATTCTTTGGCCATATTTCTGAAGAGCATTTTACTACACTTTATGTAAGTAATACCTAGGGATGAAAGTAAGAATAAAATTCAGTCCCTGTCTTAAAAGGTTCAGACTCTGATCAGGGAAACAGGTATGTTACGTCTTCAAGACAGACATCAGTGGGGCTGAGGATTTTGCTCAGTGGCGCAGCATTTTCCTGGCAAGCGCAAGGTTGTGAGTTCAATTCTCAGCACCAGAAAGTAAACAACAACAACAACAAAAAAAAAACAAGACATATATCAGTAACAAGAATGGAGTCCATCTTTGTGGCAGGTCAAAAGATAATGTAACATAGTGGATCCAAATTTCCACAGTGTAGATCCTGGCTCTGGTTTCAGCTCTACCAAACACACTGCCTTCTCAACTTCTCCACCCCTCAATTTCATATAGAATCAGGTTTTATAGATTTTTAAGAAAAATTAGTAAAAAAATTAGAGATATAAACATAGATACCAAAGTGAATATTTATGTAGGATAAGAAATCATAACTTTACAAATCAAGGAAAAATTAAAGAGCTAACAAACGCTCTCAGCATTATGAATTCCAAAAGGTAAACATTTTAATTACAATTAGTAATATGCATTTACCTAATGCATATCTCTAATGGTTTTTACATGTATGCTTTGGCAGTATGTTTTGATCTCTTTATTTGAAAACAAATTTATAACACTTTCTGATGTGGGAATAGAAAAATGTCACATTATTTTTATTGCATGGCAATGTGGTAACTGCCTGCTAATGTCAATTTAAAGAAGAGGGATATCTTAGAATCAAAAGCTTTGTTTGAAGTTCTACAATTCGTCCTTGCTAATATCCAGTGTATGTGATTTCTTTCTTGCTCAGTGCTTCATGTCACATGGCAAATTAGGTAAACCAACCGTTTAATCTTCCTGGGGACAGCCTTGAAGACAGTGACCAGACATGGGGTGGCCTGGACAAGAAGCTCATCCACCTTTCCACCTCTAATCCAGACTGCTGTCACACCTTGTGACCTATAAAAATAAAAATCAAGGCTGGGGCTGGAGCTCAGTGATAGGGCTCTTGCCTTGCATGCACAAGGCCCTGGGATTGATGCCAAAAAATAAACAAAAATTGAAATAAAAATCTAGTGATAACTGTTCTACTCCATTTTTCTATGAAGTTAAGTTTTATAGCTTTTGCAGATGAGTGAGAGCATGTAGTATTTGCCATTTGTCTTTCAATCTGTGAGGAAGCGGGTAGGGAGAGGTTAGGTAACAGGTAACAAAATACAGTTAGATGGGAGCAATTCATTCTGGTGTTGTATGGACAATACGGTAAGCATAGGCTACAGCAGCAAATGATGTACTTCCAAATTACTAAAAGACTCCAAAGTTTCCCAACATGTAAAAATGATAAATGTTTGTGGATATGGAAATCCTAATTATCTTGACTTGGTCATTGCCCTTTATGTACATGTATTGAATTATCTTGCTGTACTTCATAAATATACATCAATATATGTCAATTAAAAAGGACTGAAAAAAGCCCTGGAAATTTATTTTTCACAGGTTTGAAGGCTGGGAGTCTGGGATCACTGGACCAGCATGTTTGGATTCTGGCAAGGGCGCTCTTTGGGGTTGCAAAAGGCCACTGTCTTTTGTCCTCACAAGGTGGAAAGATAGGAGGCCAATATTCTGGCCTCTTGTTAAGGGCACTAAGTGCATTCATGAGGCTCTATTTTCATGCCCCAATTATTTAGTAAAAGTCCCACTTCTTACTACTTGTACATTGGAATTAGGATTTCCACATATGAATTTGGGGGAACACAGACATTCATTTCACCGTATTCCCCTAATCTGTTTGTGCATCTCAAGTTAGCACAGCTTGGCCACGGACCCCAAGTCCTAACATCCCCCAGCAGGAACAGAGAAACATTTTGTTTTAAAGGACAAAAGATATATCTACATGATTCCAAATAAGAGTTTTGATCCACACTTTAAACAAAGTTATTTTTTTTTTTTGCTTTTTGGCAGGAGTATTAGTGTCCAAGTCAGGGATTTTTTGATATGAAGAAACAGAAATTCAGATGAGTTAAATTTTAAAAAGAGGATTATGGAAAAGCAACAATAAAAAGTGTCACAAAAATAAAATTCGAGAATATAGAAATGAAATTTGGGAATGAAGAGCAGCTGGTATCTATGGAGACTGGAAAGTGAGAGTCCTCCCTTCTCTCAAGGGCCTGTGTGTCTCATGGTTGCTGTTTTTATAGGCACGTGATTCATTTTCTCCTTCTCTCATTGGTTTGACTTTCCTATCTTTTCTACATGCCACATAAAAGTTTTGCGATGAGTTTGAATTTCTTTGACCTTGACCTGTGTCTTCTTAGAGTCATGGACTCACCAACATTTGTTTTTTTTGGGGGGTATGAGATCCTGGCTGTAATTGGCTTAACTTAGACTCTAGATTAATTCCTTTTGTGTCAAAGTTCACACATTGACCAATCAGTTGTGCCTAGAAGGAGCAGGATTTGATACTTAAATATCTGTGAAATGCAGATATTTAAGTAAACAGTTTCAACAAGGACTGAGAGAGGGCTGTAACCTCCAAAAAGAATACGGGCAGGGTACCTATTATACAAGTGACACTGACTCAGGGGCAACGGCTTAACTTTATTAAAAAGAGATATGAACGTGCACAGTGTATAAAATGGTGCTTTTTGCAGTCTTAGGGACCTTTAGTTTTTATTTCTTTATTTTCCTACTTTAAAAATAAAAGAATGAAAACATATTAACAAACACAGAATTTCAGACGAGGTGATGGGAAGTTAACAATGGTTTTTGTATTATATATGTAAGCATCAACCCTCTTTCTGAAGCATTAGTTACAAACTGGGACAATTGAAAAAAAATCATGTGAAGGACTGGCATGGAGAACACAAACCTAGCTGTTGTGGAGTATAACCTCTCAGGTGTCCGTATAAGAATGTTGTCTGTACATTCCTGACAACTCTGCAAATGTGTCCTCTGTATAACATCGTTCACATTCACAAATCAATACCATTTCAGACTCTGACACAAGCTTTAATGACTAGTCGGCATCTGGTTCCCTGGGACAATTTGGTGGGAGAAAGTTTTCATTTGAGGGCTATGATACTGTGCATTGGAATTTTTTCTGTGTCTCAGGATTCATTGTTGTTGTAGGCTAATGTCTCATATGTCTTTGCCTTCTTTATCAGACTCCTGAAAAATGATGGTAATGCTAGAGATGGAACCTGACATTCCCATGTCTCCTTTAGATCAGTCAGGATGAGACTTTTTGTCGCTACCTAGGTGACATCAGCACCCACCCAGAGCCTGAAGCACTGGGCTTCTGCACCCCCTTAATAATAAGTGCCGGAAATGGGCAGTGGGGTGGGAGAGGTGAAGTAGGATGGAACAAATAAATCTGGATAGAAAGGAGACAAAGAAATTTAGATTTTAAAAAAATGTTACTTTAAAGAATAAGTGTAGTTTCAGGACACAAGCCTATTTTATTTTATTTTTTCCCCTTTGCTTTTCCCTAAACAGCAAACCTGGGGAGCTCCCTCTCACCTGCCCATTTTGTTTTTACAGCAATATTTCCACTCACGAACACATCTATTCATGAACAATTCTGATTGCAAAGAGAAATGTTGGGCAAAATTTTGCTTCCTTTCACAAACTCCACATAGAGTGATAAACACAACCGTGGCCAACTTCCCCAGAATCTTGGAACGAATAAGGTCCATGAACTGAAGTATCACTGTACTTACAAATGGTTCTCTTTCACCCATGAATTGACCACACTTTTGGGATTTCTCATATGAAAAGGCCATTGGATCACTATGAGTGGGCCATCCTCTTCTACCCACTAGACAAGCCCAAGACTACAGATTATCAAGTTCCACAGACTCTCATCACCCAAAACACATATAAGCCAGGTCCCAATTCTACCATGCCTCATTTCTCTGAGCACCCACATTCTGCTCTTAAATGTGTGGTATACCACTTCCTATAATAAACCTTGTCAGGTCTCTTAAAAATATAAAGGATCCACTGAATGCAGAGTCATACACTATTTGTAAAAGAAATAGAAGATGGAAAGAAGCTTTGTTTTCAGCAATCATGTCAGCAAATTTGTGAAATTAACTAACTTTATTGTTGAAATATTCTTCTCACTCATTCAAATTTATTTATTCACTCATTCAACCAACAAGGATTGAGTAACTACTCTCTGCAGACTATGAGACCAGTTGGCCCTGACATGATGAGGCTTACAGAGAGGTGAGAAAGACCACAAAGAAACCTGTTAACAAAAAAATAAACTATGCTTGGCTGAGCAAAGTAAGTTTTATGAAGGAATCAGAACACTGGGGCAGGACCAATGATGAGGGTGCAGCAACAGCAGAGAAGACAACCTGGAAAGGGCTCTGAGCTAACGGCTTTTGAGTTAGATCTGAGGGCCAGGAGGATGTAGTTCTGTGAAAACCAGGTGAAGAGAATGGCATGTGCTTGCTGGATGCAGGAAAGGTGGGGTGTGTTTGATGTGTTTGTGGAACAGAAAAGCAGGAATTGAGTGACAGTGAGGGGGGGCCTGTGAGAGTGAAGAGCTATGAGAGTTTGAAGCAATTTGTTTGAATTTTATTCCAATTATAATGGGAAATCATTATCAAAGAGCTTTTAAAAAGAGAATGATTTTGTTTGGCTTATAGTTTTATAAGATCAAGCAAGTAAAGTGACATAAAGTGATAAAAAGCAAAACATAAACTGTGAAGACAGAAGACAGAATAGTAATGGTAAGAAAACCTGGTCCCACTTTCTATGTGGTGAAACTAATCAGGCCAGATGTGTGCTTTTCTCCAACAAACATCTGCTCTCAGAATTAGTTAAAGGGGTTGTGATTGCCATGATAAACCCTGTATTCAAAATTGGATGAGAAAGTTGAAACAGAGGCTGGTTGAGTCTGAGTATATACCAGGACCAATTCAATTGAAGAATAATGCAGTGTGGACACTTGAGCAAGTGAGTTGACAACGATAGGAGGTTAGAGCTAATAAAAGCCTAAAGTCAGGATGAAAGAGGTGGTTGAAGGAAAGAACTACCGGGTGGAGGAAAGGAGAAAAGAAACAAGGGAAAATATATATACACAGAAGATAGCTAAGGTATTACTAACTTCTATTAGTTCATTGAAAGGAATAGTTAGTGCTTATGTTGTTTGATCAATTTTTCTGGTAATCTGAGCAACTGGTTTGAAGATAGCAATATGCAATATAATAACCACTGTTAATCTCCTATCATCTTGTTTTGAAATTATGTATTTTTTTTTCTCTTTAGAATAAAAAAGAAAGAAAGAAAGCGATGGTTAAGTTTCTGGTAATGGGAGGCCAGGCATGACAGTGAGACAGGGAAGCTGGAGGACAGATGCACAGTAGAGAAGAAAGAGAAAGAATTGAGAGACCAGTATTGGATGGATCTGTCACACGCATGTTGAGATGACATGTTTGGGGTTGTTTGTGCCTAAGATGACTGTAAGTGGAGAAGTATTTTCACTAACATGGTGTTGAGGCCAAATAACTTTGGCAACAGAGAGGCACAACTGTCAAATCACTTCATGGGGTTTCCAAAAGGAGCCAGGATCTTGTGGGATGGGAAGGGGTCAAGTGCAGTGATCTGGAAGGAGCTCTGAGGAATAGGGGGACAAGGAAAGATGGTGGAAGCCTCAGGAACAGGGAAGAGGGGAGAAAAATATACCTGAAAGGGATGCAAGTAAAGCAACCTTGATGGACGGTGGCTGAATGGAGACAAGAGAGGAAGCGAGCAAACAGAAGATGCAATAAATGTAGGTATTTGCTAATCACAGGTGGCCTCTTCCAGAGGAGAGGGATCAGGGACTGTGGGAGGGGTGTGAGGGGTAGACATTTGAGTTGAATTAAAAAGCAGCATAGAATAGTGAAGGGAGAAAAGTCTGATGAAAATGTGTGATCCTAGAGGCTTTCACTTCTGAAGGGGACTGGGGTAAACAGGGTGAAATTCCCCATGTGTTTGTCCTGATGGTTTCCTTGGGGAGGTCTGACATTTGGTCTGTTGTGAGATCCAGGATTCTCTGCCTAGGGCCATGTGGGTTCCCAGGCAATGCTTGTGAAGTTGGAAATGTTGAGTGAGGCTTCTCTGCTTTTCTGGACTCAGACAAGGGAGAGCAGTCATGATCAGGGAGCTTGTCCCAGGAGTTCACTAATTGTTTCTCTATTACTATGAGACTGCAGGACAGTACTCTGAAGTAGCCTTTAGCATCCCCATTTCACAGAAGTTAAAACTACAGCTCAATCAAATTGAAAGACATGGCTAAGATGAGAGATCAAGGTTAAGGAGAGAATTTTAAATCTGGGTCTTTCCAAACCTCCACCTTGAACCAAACTTTAACCAGGAAAGTTACAGAATCAAGGGACTGGGCAGGTGCCTTGTTACAGGTTAGCTGGGGAACATTGTCTCTTTGCTCAGTTGCTGTTCTCCTGAGCTTTTTAGCATTTTGGAGGCAGATCCTGTTACCTATACAGTTCCTGGGACATAGTAGGTGCTCAATAATATTTGATAAGTAGAGAAATGAACAAATAGCTACATGATATTTTTTCTTTCATTTTTAAGTTTTTCCTTTTCCTTTCCTTTGCTTGTCTGACAGTCTTCTCAGGGTATGAAGCTCTGGAAGATGGGGCACATGATCCTTGGGTCATTTCTGCCTGTTGAACCTCCCCACCAAATTTTGGCTCAGTTATAATTTAAAGTTCCAGTGTACTATTTTGCTTTCACTAATTTTTAGCTGATCTCTGATGTAACTCATGAGGTCCCACAAAATTTCATATCAGAGTAGCAGGTCAATTAGTCATGGGCATCATTATAAGTTCATGATCACATTTTCCTAAGTCTTTTTTTGTTTGTTTGTTTGTTTTCCAGTACCGGGAATCGAACTTATGATCTTGCGCTTGCCAGGCAGGTGCAGTGCCACTGAGCTAAATCCCCAGCCTCACGTTTCCCTAAGTCTTATGTCAGTTTCTGATTAAGTTGCTTACTGTATCCAAGAGACCTCTGAGAAATAGAAACAAACCTGCATTTTCATTTTTTACATTAGTGTGAAAATATCAGAATCACTAGACTTTTCGCTGAGAGAGAGAGAGAGAGAGAGAGAGAGAGAGAGAGAGAGAAACAAAAACACAGATTCATTTGTGGAAATTATGAATTTATACTCCTCAGACTCTAGCATAGATGAATTCAGAATTAGCAGATTGTTCTACTTTGGTGTTATTAGTATAAATTTCAGCCAGTCCTCTGTGATTTCCTTATATCCTAACACTTGTTGTCCATACCTTTTCTGTGGAGGAGCACTGAATACTTTCTGCATGTGTACACAACCTCCTACATCCTTAAGGTGGCAGCAACAATCAAAATAATATTTAAAGAAAGATATATGAAAGTGTCGGGAAGTGGGGGAAAAGAGAAACCAATTATTTCTGAAATGTCCTATAATCCTCCATTTTTCTGCTCAGCAGAATTATATCCATTGCTAGATTATTCATTATTAAGAGCTTATTTCAGCCTGCAGTCTGTATGTCCGTAGATTAGGACATGAAGAAGATTAGCTCCTCACTTGTTAGCTGGAAATAAGTTCCTTATCTGATCATTAAAATCAGTTGTGCATGGATTTTTTTATCATAATTATTAATTCTGTCAGGGGCTTTTGCATGTTGATTAGGTTTCATCGCCTGATGTATAATGTTAGGATTCAAATCCTCAGTGGTATCAATGTCACTTTACAAGACAGGAATGAGTGTGTGCATTTTGGTCTTTAATAATTCTCAAGTCACTGTGGTCCCCAATACTTAATTTTGAAAGTATTTAATGATTTTGAGAGCTTGGTAAAAATAATACTACTGTTAATAAATAAAATGCTTTCAGCCACTATTTATTGTCTGCCAGGTGATTATGCCTCTTTTGAGTATTTTTAATCCTTTCCACAAGCCCAGGCGACAGTAAGCACCTTATTTTTATATTAAACACAAACAAACACACAGAAGAAGTATGAAATAACTTCTTCAAATTTACAGAATGCTGAAATAGTGGAAGTGGGGCAGGAACCCAGGTATTTCTCACTCTAAACCTCCGCTCTTTTGCTTGTCAGGAAAATGTTTGCCAGTGAGCTTTGCTAGAAAATAGGATTCTTCAGTTAATACACAGGCTCGCAGTTTCACAAAATGAAGATAGGGATTTTAAACTTAGAGGTTAAAATATGTACTGTTTCTAGCAACAATCAAACATACAGAGGAAAAAAATCCAATGGTTTGAAAATGTGTTAGGTGACTTTCTCTAGCGATACAGCTATGTATCAAACAACTATTTGGGGTGTGAAGCAGTGTGTTAGATGCATTGGATACAACGCTGAAAAAGACACAATTGCAATTCCTGAAGGAAATTTAAATCTGGTGACAAATGTGTAAACAGAGTACTGTGGAGAGTAGAAGAGAGGAAGGGATTGGTTTTGGTTCACAGAGAGGGGACCAGTTGTGGTAAGCTACAGGATTGTTCAAAATTACTCTTTCAAGAAAAAAAATGCTTCCCTCAGTTACCAGCACTCCACCCTCCTACAATGACATTGAAGGGGGCTTTTTGATTATGTGAGAAAAACTGGTGAGTTAGAACCTAATGATTTGGTCTACTGGTCTCACTCTACAGAGGCCTTGTGCGTGAAATCTGGAGTACGCAACCCTATAAGACCCGTGGTGGGAGTGTAGGGGAGAAGAGGGTAGAGAAAGGCAAGGGGCATGATTAACTGTCATAAAGCTGTGTAAGACAGATTCAGATTCTAGGAAAAACAGAACCCTACTCATCATAATTGAGACTTACATTTCGAGCCAAATTTCACTTATTCTTTTGTGATCTATTGAGTACCAATTATATTCCAGTCTGTAGTTTACTTCGAAATTAGTACTCCCAGGGCTAGGGGTTTAGCTCAGCAGTACAGCGCCTGCCTGGCAAGTGCAAGGTCGTGAGTTCCATACCCGGTACTGGAAAAAAAAACCCAAAAAACCAAAAAACCAAAAAACCAAATGAAATTAGTACTCCCTAGATGTCTTACCAAGGAAGCAGTTGAATTTGACCCTGAAGGACAGAATTGGGTAGGCTCAGACTTTTAAGTGAAAGGCAGGTGTGCATAGGGGAATATAGTGTTTGGCAGATTATTCCATAATCAAGTCATGACATAGAAATACTATCAATTCCAAGTAAAGATGATGCTTTCATTGTGTACACTGAAAGGTCCTCATTAGCCTAGAACCAATGTAGGTGGCAAGAAGAACTAAGGGAATATTCTGGCATTAGAGGTGTTCATTTTCCCTAGCTGGAATAGGGAGGAGGCATAGTGGATCTTCTCACTGACTTTTTATCATACCTTTATATGGTACTTTTTATATGAAGTATTTTATAAATAAGCCACTCTGATAGCACCCTCCGGAGGAAGAATTTATTATACGCATTTCATAGAGGAGGAAACTAAGTTGTACACATATTGAATAACTTACCCAACATCACATAGTTTGCTTTCACTTTTATTTTCCCTGAAAATCCAACATCATTAAATAGGAAGAGATGATCTATTTTTAGTTCCATTCAGGCAACTGGTTTTTGAATTAGCTTTCTTGGGAAGGGGAAGACTTCATGGACATAAGCCTTTGTCTTTCCAGCTCTACCCTGGAATGGGCTGACTAGCACTTCTCTTCCTCCGTAGCATCAGAAAATACCCAGAGAATACACCCAGCTTGTGTGTCCAAGGTCTCCAACCTAGAATGGAACACACCCAAACTCAACTTGTTAGTGATTGCTGCTGTCTGTAATGCTACTAGATGCCCTTCACAGCTATAATCATGGTGTGTAGCCCATATACCCCTGAGCTTGCTGAGACTTCTGACCTTGCAATCCCCCCCATGCCCCATCCAACATTATCTCATACCCAAACTACAAACATGAATATGGAAGATGGCCAGTAAGGATATTAAAATGCAATGGCTTAGAGAAAACACAGCTAATCACCATCCTGCTGGGTGACAGTGAAATGCTAGCAGCCGCTCAGACCTGTTCTTCTATTTTATAATCAGGAGCCCGAGCAGTAAACTCATCTCCCTCAGTCCTCAGCCCTGGCCCACAGAGCCACATGAGGCACAGGCGCAGGTGGCGGCTGAATGAACTGCTCAATCTGATTGGCCTTTTTCTCTGTCTGTGTTTGCCTCCTGGGTGGAAATGGCATAAGAATACAGTGTCATTAAGGGCATTTCAGCTCAGGCTAGTACAGTGGACATCTCTGTGAGTTTTCTCACTCTGAGGTTTCTCGACTTGCTCCTGGTTCTTTTTTGCTCCTCCGCACTCATGCCCAGGATGAAATACGATATCTTAAGCTGTTGGTAACCGTTGGTCTGCTCCAGGAGGTAATTGAAATGATCCTGTATTTGCATAGGAGATTTTGTATTTATGCAAAGGACTGGAGAATTGACTATTATTGAGGATATATATTTTGAGAAGAGCTTTTCCAGCTGGGTTTGTGGCTTTTGTGTTCTGTTTCTAATAAAGGATGAATGGGCATCTAAAAGAAACTTGTTTTAAAGGAGAGTAGTTATACGGCAGCATTTTTTTTTTTTTTTTTTGCACTGGACAACTGTACTTTTTCAGCTTGGTCTTTCGGTTGGTTGGTATTTAGATTTCTTGTAAACGGTGAAGTGTTGATTCTCTTGAAGAAGCAGAGAAGCTCATACAATGGATCTCTGTAGGTTGGAATGCTGTAGCAATCTGTAAGACTAGAAACCAAAAAGCACTTTTGAAAGTATCAGACACAGTATTTGGGACCATTTCCTCTAGGCTGTGTCTGTTTTTCCCTACAAGTTTGTTTACCTACCCACCTCACTTCTGTCCCTGGACTATTTGTTAGACAGAGACTCCTAGCCTCCCCTGCAGTGCCTTCTCACCTCCCAGTAATGCTGGCCATCTTATTTATTTTTAGAGTAAGGACCTGGTTCCAGCACAATCTCTTCTATGGCAAAGATCATGTCAGCTTTAATGCCTCAGTTTCTCAGCTACTCATGTAAGATTTGGTGCTTTCCACCACTTCTGGTCTTAGGTAAAGCATAAAACTTTGGACATAAGAATTCACTTTTCCAAGGACTTCTTGAATTGATCAGTTAATACAAGCTGAAAAATAGGGAGAAAACTTTGATCAGTGAGAAAGAGGTGACAGAAATGAGTTGGCAAATACATTTGTACTCTCTCTCTCTCTTCAGTTTGGGTCCATGTGCCATGGTTCCACTTATCCATTCTAGAGATGTCCTGCATGACTAAGAAACTTGCAATAATTTTCTCACAAAGGCTGGTTTAGCAAAATTCTACCTTGTAATTGGCATTGCCTCTCTCAGTAAAGCATTTGTAGGTAGCTTTAGGCTTTGTTTTATTGAGTGCCTGGCCAAGATAAGATACAAATAGGGAATTTTTTCTCACATCATTAAGTGTGCATTCAAGATAAAGGAAAGTGAAGCCTATGGTGAGTGGAAAGTGTACAAAAGAGTGAGTAGGAGCAGGTGATTCCTTTTAGAAAAGAGGGGGCAAAGTAAATTCCACAAAGTATACTTTTGTTATTTTTTCAGGGTAACAGAAAAGAGGATTCGTTTTGGCCAGTGTAAGTAATAGTTTTTTATGTAACAGAAAATCATAAAAGTTTCTCTGGTTTACCACAACGTATATTTAGTTTTCACCTCGAAGAGCAAACTTGGTTCTGTTTACCCTTTTCCATTCTATATGTAATTTAAATACTTGGCCTCTAATGTTTGTAGGGGTTGGAGAAGAAAATTAAAGCTGAAGCTAGTGAGAGAGAGAGAAAGCAGAGAGAGAGAGAGAGAGAGAGAGAGAGAGAGAGAGAGAGAGAGGAAGAGAGAGAGAGAATACCATTATGTCTTCTCACATAGTTCCTTGGCCAGAACTAATCACACTTCCAGAACCTGATTGCTAGGGAAGTTTTGTTGAATAAAGTCTGTCTCATGTCAGGATTCATCAATAAAAGGCAAGGGAGGAAAGATTGCAAGATGACAAAGAAAGATTTATACAACAGGAGTGCGAAGAACTATAAAAGTGGGTAGGGAGATGTAGAATTGCATAAAAATGTCTTTTCTGAAATAAAGTACATCAGGGAAAAAGAAGATACTTCTAAAAGAAGTTTTGGAGGATTAAGTGAGTTAGTTAGAAGCTTAGTGGAAGTACAGGTGGTTTTGGGGGGGATCTTTTTGGAAACAGGTTCTCACTATATAGTTTAGGCTAGCTTTGAACTCACTATGTGCCTAGGCTGACCTCGAACTCAAGGCAATCCTCCTGCCTCAGCCTCTTGAGTACTAGGATTATAGGTATGCTCCACAATGCCTGGCTAAATACGAGCAGATGGGAAACAGCTAATAGAAATAATATGAAACCAAAGAGGAAACCATTTTGACTATTTCAAGATGAAATAGGGTGGAAAGTCCTACACAAGACATCAAGGTGGAAATATGGCAAGACAAGGAGTGATATAATATTCCTTAATACAAAGAATATGGGAGTAATTAACTCACTGTCCTTGAGTTCAAGGTCAGCCTAGGCTACATAGTGAGTTCAAAGCTAGCCTAAACTCACTGTCCAATCACTGTGCTCTGTGTTCAGGAAACAGTAAACACATGATGTCCAGCTGCTCCAGAAGAGCTAACTTGCATTTCAATGACACTTCTCAAATTTAGTATCGGAAGGTCATGAGTGTTAAGGTTGCTTTATGACTTTCAGGTGCAAAGATTCAAGATGACAACAATTTGTTGGGCTCACTCAGATATCCTTCACACACAAGAAAGAAAGAGCTGGAGTATAAATCCCAAGTTCACTCTTGAGCTATCTGGTAGACCTTTTATAAGAGTTAACATAAAGTCACTGGTGACAAGCCTATCCACGTGTGCCACAGCTGGCTGTTCATTATCATTGAAAACTCTAAAAGGTTTGCCATCACTGTTCTAAGTGATCAAACATGTTACCTAATGTTGGACTGATAGGGCAAGTGAGTTCAATGAGAATGGCATTCATGAGAGACCGGAAGAGCAGGAACGAACAGAACTTTATTGAGCTGGCTGATGGGCGGTCTCTAACCAGGAGCAAGAGAAGATGTTTGCCCTGAGCTGGGTCTCACCTTTGGTTTAAGTACATTTTAGGTTTCATAGTAACCATTACCTTATATTTGGGAATCTTACAAGAATGTCACACAATTATCACAAAATTTACTTCTCCCAGAAGGTCAGACAGCTGAATTCCAAATAATCATTACAGTTTAACTTTTAGCCTACTCCTCCATTTGTCCTGTTTGTTCCATTCCCATTTTATGACCCTGCTCTCCTTTAAATGGGTTGATAACTAACCAAGGCACAGGGATAAAAAGTGGGGGTCAACTACAGCTTAAGTGAACTTAAGTGACTTCTCTTAATATGGAGTTAAAAACAGAAAATGGAGTCTCTCTTGTCCTATCAGGACTAAGATTCTAAAGCATGTATTTCAAGATTAGGAAACCAAAGCAGCCATTGGAAGTCTGTGAAATTATAGCTAGAAAAAGCACATGGTATTAGGTGGATGTCACTTGGTCTAGGGCTTGAGGAGCCATTAAACATTTTTCTGATGAAGTGTGTTTGAGCAGACCCATGAATACTAATGAAAAAGTCAGACAAAGAATATGAAAGCAGATGAGAATTCAGAGAGAAAAAAAACAGCATATAAAAATACCCACACTTTGGAATGACTTTCAGGTAATCTGAATAGCAGGAAGATGTGGTCAGGAATTTTATGAAGGAAAAAAACAAACAAACAGTGGCCCAACATAAAACTGAAGAGAAAGACAGGCTTAAACAGAGCTACATAAGTCATGCTATGGAAAGAAAACTCTGATCTTAGAGACTACTAGGGCAAAGCAAGTTAGTGGCTTAATGGTCTTGTTATGTCACTCTAACTGCTACGTGGAGAATGGGTTACAAAGGAGAATAAATGCAAATAGGAAGAAAAGGAAGAAGAATACTGTTGTTAGGGCAAGAGAAGGTGGAGAACTAGATTGGGGTGCTCCTAGTAGCACTAGAAATGATTTCACTATTTACATATTTATTTTGAATGCAGAACTAGGAAGAATCTAGTTGTAAGGCAGAGGAAGTGATCCTGGAGTCCTGCCTTCTAGCATGAGCAACTGTATGAACAACAGTATATGTAGTTAGATATAGGGTGTTTTAGTCCATTTTTCTATTGTATTACACAATCTATGAGGTCAAATACTTCTGAAAGGGGAAGATGCTTATTTAGGTCAGTTTTGAGGTTGAAAAGCTAAGGTTGGTCAGTTGTATCACATTCTTTGGTGAGGGGTCATGACGGGTGACATCACAATGACTGAAGCACCTGTGAGATAGGTCACATGGCAGAACAGGAAGCCAAAGAGTGCAAAGGGCTTGTCTTGCTCCATTATAAAACCCTACTCTCAAAAAACCCCCTAGCTCCAGGAGAACTGCATGAATCCCTTCTGAGGGCAGCACCTGAAGTTACAATCACACCAAAACAAGAATATTCTGCATTGTTCGCTGGAGAATTTAAATAAATACTTATTCAAACAAGTGTAGGTTATAGAAGAATTTTAAGGCAGGATAGAGAATTCCCATATACCCTTTACCCAGTTTGCTTTAATGTCAAGTTTTTATCTAGCCTTATAGGACATTTATCAGGACTAAGAAATTAACCTTAGAAGAATATTATCAACCAAACTGCAGACTATATTCAGATTTCACCAGTTTTTGCATGAAAGTGATATTTCTGACCTAGGGCACAATCCAATATGTTGTATTGTTTTCAGAAATAACATCTCTTTGGTCTCATAACCCATGGTACTTCCTCAGCAGTACTCCTTTGTTCCTAATGAGCTTGATGCTACTGAAGAACAATGCTTAGGTATTTTGTAGTGTCCTCCTCAATTTGGGTTTGTTTGCTACTTTTTCATGATTAGGATGAAGTTACAGAATCTGGAAAAACACTGCACAACATGTGCTTTTCTCTACCTTTATGTCAGAGACACATGCCATCAATGTGGACTAAGATGCCACTGGAAGTATATGCCCAATATGTCTATTGTAAAGTTATTATTTTCCCCTTTCTATATTCAATTGATTAGAATCTAATCACTTAGTCCACAATAAATTAATACTCTAGTACAGGGAGAATCAGTCTCCCTTCTGGAGAAAAGATTATCAAATAATTTGTGGAAATACGTTACAGCCACCATTGTAATTAATAAGTACTTTCAAGAGATAGTTTTAGGCCATGAAATTATTCTATTTTTCTTTCAAGTTCCTCATCCACTAGCTGATTTTGCCAGCAGCCTTTCCCACTGTGGTTTTCCAGTCATAAGTCTTGATTTCCCTAATTCTTTCTACATTTATAATTTGGAGTGATGGTCTGAAAGCCAGGGATCAATATTTTTGCAGGAAGCTAATATCCTTTACTTCATTTTTTCTTGAGAAAACTAGGATTCTTTAGTGAGAAGTAATTCTAGCAACTCAACACTATATATATCTAACTCCTTAATTTCTTGGATTTTGTATTATTTAAGAGGGAATATAATTAAAATATGGTTCACTTATTTTGACTTTAATTCTATTCTTTAAAACTACAATAAGAAATATTGATTATTTCTCATTTTCTAGACAATAGTTAATAAAATTCATCTTAAAATTGTTTTGTTCCTGCAGAATAAATGGTAAATAGAAACTTTAGACTCATAGAAATAATATGAAATTCTTAGTGCAATGCAAATTTAATATCTTCACACAGTATCTTTAATTTACAAAGTATATAGGTAATAGCTGGAAAATTATTGAAAAGCAAAAATAAAATTTTTTCAACTATATTGTACTATCCAAATATAATTGTCTTATATTTTGGTAAATTTCTTTCTTTGTTTTTTTTTTTAAATAGCTATACACATGGATATGAAAACTGATATTTATACACATGATTAATAACTTATTTTAAATTTTATAGATTGGTTCTTTCTTTAATATAATATCATATATTTTCCATCTCACTAAATGCTGCTTAGATAGATTTCTACTATTTGCATAATAATTCATGATATGGCTCCATATTTACTTCATCAATCCCCTATCATTACCAATTTGGTTGTATCAAATGCTTTACAGCATTCATCTCTGCTTTCTAAACACGTTATAAAAGACATGATATGTGCACTGTTTCCTGTGATCTTTGCCTTGATTTGACAGATTGTTTACTATAATTCTTATAGTGAGACTGTAAACCTTAATGATTCACTTCGTTGATGAGCCTGTCAATGAGACAAGCAGTAACTATGCTATATGTCCAGGGAAAATTAAGGTGTAATTGCTCATCTTGCTTCTGCAACTCATGCCCCTCAAAGGCACTAAATTAAAGGGAGGCGTGGATGCTCTTGTTCTGTGCTTTTCTTTCTGATTTCTCCATCATGTCATAGCATTCAGCTTAGCATCTGTGCAATGCTCACATTTTTCTATAGCCTTTCTTAGCTGTACTTTCATGCATTCCTTGCAGGAATCCTAGCATGGGGATAAAAACGTTTCTAGTGCCTAAACCAGAAAACTAGCAAAAATCACTCTTTCCCAGAGTTTGGATAGTCTAAAGTAATGATTTTCAAGTAATACACTGGGTGTTCCTAGTATTTCATGAATTGGTACATATTTCCCTTTGATGATTTTAGTTTCATAAGGGGTTTAAGCTTTTCATGTCCTCTGTAAAATCCTACTAATGACAAAATTATTTATTGAGGTAAAACAAAAAAATACAGAAACATTTTAAGACAATCTATTCATCTTATTTTTAAATGATCGTGATTTTGATTATTTTTATATCCTTTCCCTATGGTTATAATTGTCTTTTTATGCTGATAAATTTGTTTTTTGTTTTGCAAAGGATTAAAAAGCTATTTTTTAGGATTCTGAGTTTTCCTAAGCATGCATATAGGGGTAATAATCTAAATTCCACCAACTGAATCTCACAAATGCTCATGTGGCATTTCCTGTCCAGGTTATAACTTCCTTTGTGATCACATCAATCTGACATCTGTGGCTGCCAAGTGGCACAGAATACTTCTCTTTCTCTGACCTTCAAATATGATACAAATTCTCTGGGAAGACACATAAGTGTGTTTAATGCTGCCTTGGCTACTGGTGCCAAGTGTCAAAATATCAATATCTTTTCTCCAGTGTTCCATATACTACCAAACCTTATGTTTGTTTCCTACCCCTATCTCTCTATCTCTTTCTGCATCTTCAAACATAATTTGCCCCCAGGGTCACAGTGAATTTCATAGAAAATATTCCTACAGTGTTTTCTGTAGGATCAGATTTGAGTCTGCAGTGTTGGATGCAGCAAAAATGCTTTTACTTTATTTTTCCCTTTTATCATCTTATCCATAACTCTTGCAGCTATGTTCTTCCTCTCTTAAAATTCCCTTCCCCTGGATGGGACAGGTATTCTTGCAAGTGATTGAGGCTCTGGCTGCTCCTGCTGGACCTCCTGTGCTCAGATTTCTGCTCTATTAATTACTAGCGTTGCGATTTTGGGCAATTTACTTTGTCCTTCTACGCCTTGGCTCCCTCTCTACAGTGGGAATGAGACTGTCTAGGTTTTTTAGGAGGAACAAATGCATTTGTACACACCAAATGCTTTGAATTACATTTGGCATTGTAAAAGCCTCAATAGATATGAACAGCTATTCTATACCTAGACGTGTCTGATCTCTCTGGTGGGTAAGACCAAGTCACATCTTTGGAGTTATGACTCATTCATACCCACTTCATATGTTTTTCCAATAAATATTGTTTCCAGATTAAATATTTTATGGAACTAAAGGAAATAATTTTGACTCATTAGAAATAATTGTTAAAGAATGAAAATGCAGTTGCAACTTATATTTTGATGCTGATAGCACGTAACTTTTATTATTTTCAGTTCCCAGGACAAACATTCTGATCTTAGAATTTGTGTCAGACAACTCAGAGAAGGGGCTACTTTTTGCTGTCACGCTGAGCAACTGCTGGAAAAGACACCAAGAAGGAAAGTGGATTTAAAACTTAAAGGGCAGAACATAAAACACATCTAACTGATAAGAGCAGAAACAAAAAGGTGTTTAAACTAAAGATAAAATGAAATGTTAAGAGTTCTGGGCTTCAGCCACATGAAGTCATGGAGCTTTAATTCTTGATGGGCAATCTGACAAGAGAGTAAATGAAGTTCCCGAAATCTGGGCTTCCTTCCAAAAAGGATTTAGGACTGGAGTGATGTGGAGGAGCAGTGCCGTTGAGGGCAAAAAGAACACTGAAGTCTGTGTATTTATTTTAAAGGGACTTTGGCCCCATTTTGAGCTGAAAAAAGTGGGAACTCTGGAGGTCACATGAGGTAGGTAAAACGTCTCTGATCTTAGCCACCACTCACTTCAGTGGTCTTCCTATACGAAACTGATAAAGATTCTTGACCTGCTTAAGTCTCAGTTTCTCTATAGAGAAGAAAATTTACCATTGCTGATAATGATGCGATGTGTAAAGATAAATAAATTACACATTGCATTCCATATGCAGTGTGTCTATAAGATTTTTCAAGGGCCTTTTGAATTGCTTGAAACACAAAATAATTTTTTCTCTTCAAGTTTTAAAGTAGGAAATTGAAACTAAGAATGATTTTAAAACCATAATTATAAAAGTCCTTTCAATCCTTTAAATATCCAGAATTATGTCATCTGCAATGTGGGCACATTTTAATAATTATGATATGATATCATGCGGTGCATCACAAATTAGCAGATTTAGGAGGCGACAGTTTAACAGTGAAGCATTTAGAATGCATTAAGTCTTGGATTAGTGTTAATTCATTTTCTCCCTTATTTCTCCTCCTGGAAGTCTTCAAATCTAGAAAGATGTACAAGATCAAATAGTTTAAGTCAGATGTTATCCAGGTAGTCCATATAATGTTGAGCACAAGAGCATTAAAATTTATTTTATCTTTATTACATTTTTTGTTTTACTATGTGGACAGCATTGCTGGACACTCTTTAAAATTACATATAGTAGCATTCAATTCTCCTAATAATCTAGTGAAATATTTATCCTAAGCTTTGAAGAAGAGATGAAAACATGAAAATGACAGACAATCCACCAAATCAATTCAGCGTTAGAATCAGGGTTTGAACACAAGGGTTTTGACACTGGAACCCAACCTTATCAATCAAATGGTATTGCTTTTGAGATGCAAGATATCAAAGTAGGCTACAGAATTATAAGTTAGATGTGCAATAGCACAAGGCCATAGGCTAAGCCTTTTTTCCAGTACGGAATTAGAGAAGAAAACAATATACTGATTACATAATTTTTAAAATATTTCTGAGAGTACTGTAATTATTAATGTATAGATCTTTTGCTTCTTTTGTTAGATTGATTCCTAAATATTTCTTTGTTTTCAATGCTATTGTGAAGGGTGTGATTTCCCTAATTTCTTTCTCAGTGTGTTTGTTGTTTGTGTACAGGAATGCTATTGAGTTTTGAGTGCTGACTTTGTATCTAGCTATGTTACTGAGTTTGGTTATAAATCTAGAAGTCTTTCAGTGAAGTCTTTGGGGTCTTCTATGTAGAGTATCATGCCATTTGTAGATAATTATAATTTAATTTTTTACTTTCCTATGCTTATTTCTTTTACTTTTCTCCCTTGTCTAATTGCTCTGGCTAATGAATCCAGAACTATATTGAATAGGGGTGTTTATAGCAGACATCCTTGTCTGTCTTCTGATTGCAGGGTGAGAGCTGTCAGCTTTTGTCCATTTAGTATGATGTTGGCTGGTGGTTTGTCATAGATTACTTTTATCAGATTGATGTAAAGATAATCTATTAAAATTTTCAGTAGGATTTTTATCATGAATAGGTGTTAGACTTTGTCAAATGCTTTTTCTGTGTCTAATGAGATGATCATATCGTTTTTACCTTTTCCTGTTGATATGGTGTATTACATTTATTGACTTCCATAAGTGGAACCATCCCTGCATTCCTGGGATGAATTCCAGCTGGTCATGGTTTATAATCTTCTTGATGATTTACTGCATCCTGCTTGCTAGTATTTTATTGGTGATTTTTGCATCTATGTTCATTAGGAAGATTGGCCTGTAGTTTTCTTTTTCAGTTGGTTCTTTCTGTGGTTTTGGTATCACAGTAATATTTGCCTTCAGAAATGAGTTAAGGAGAATTGCTTCCCTTTCAATTTAGTTAAAGAGTTTAAGGACTATTGGCATTAAATTGTCTCTAAATCCTCATGGATTTTTTTTCTTTATTTCAGAGCTATCATTTCAGAAATGTCACCTATGTGCCTTCCATTTTCCTCTATCTCCTTGTCTGCTGGACTTGTTCTGGTTGGGCTGGAGGTCTGAGGTTGTATTTTGTTTCTGTGTCATGTCATTTTCTATTTCAAAAGTTTTATTTTGCTTTCTGTGGTGATCCTTTAAGTTTTTGCAGTAGGTAGCTTTATCATTAATATCCAGGTCTCTCTAGGTAAAGTTTGTTCTTTGGGAATGTCTTCTCAAGGTAGAAGGTTCTTAGTTTATGTCTGTCTCAAGAGCCTACCCTGACAATTAATTAAGAGTGAGATATTGGTATTCTGTTTGGTTCAGTCCCCAGTCTTCTGATACTGGGTTGTGGTGGCATTATTACCCCAGAGCTTCCCAGTATTGTTCCAGAAGTGAGAACAACTAATTAAACAGCTATGACATCCTAGCTAAAGTAGTATAATGAGCAATAACATAGCATCTAGCACGAGTTAGACACTAACAAAGTGTGGATACTATTAATTTTGTACTTTTAAAAACCATAGGAGCAAAATCTAAAGTTATATTAAAGAACCAATTGTAAATTAAGAGCTTGTATACAAACATTTCCCTTTGATAGAGTGGTTTTACTCTGTGGTGAGGAAATTTAAGAATGACAGTGGATAAGACAAAGATAACTGTAAAAAGGTAGAAGCCAGGCTGGCAGGCAAAAGATAATCATGCAAGCTTTGGGAAATTGGAGAAAAGGACAGAAAAGGAAGAATGAAGGAGTAATGGATTATCTGAACTTGATCTCTGAGTTTGGAAGATAGCATACGTTTCTGTGGCTGGATTTCTCCCCAGCCATTTAGAACAGAGAAAAAAAGATAAGAAAAAAAAAAAAAAAAGATAAAGAAAAAAAGGGGAGGAAGCCCCCAAACACCATACTGGTTGTTATGGTTGATACATTGTGTCAACTTGGGGAGTCTAGAGGTTTGGCTAAGTGACTCAGCAGGAAGCCGGGGTGCTTACTTTGTATACATCCTGAGCCTGTGGAAGAGGAGGGCAAAGATTATGTGAGAGCTACACGCCCCTTAGGTGGGGGTAGCCTGTTTACAAAGTAAGGCAGGGAAAAAAGCTACTTGCCGCCATTCCTCCTTTTTTTGCTCTGGCTGCATTGCCGTTTGGCTGCCATTCCCCCTTGCTCTTGTCGCTTTGCTACCTTCTGCCTCAGAGCCAGCCAAGTATGGACTGAAACCTCCACAAACTGTGAGCTAAATAAAGCTTTCCTTCCTTCATTTTGGGCGTTGGGTATTTTGTCTCAGCAACGAGAGAAAAGTAACCAAGACACTGGTTCACCTGGTTTACCACCAGTTGGCTCGTATTGTTTCTGGTGCTTCTGACAAATACACACCGCCAGTCCTGCCTGTCCATCCTGGCTGGGGGCCCTGATGCGTGGCTGAAATTACCACCAGTCTCTGTGCCTTCCCACACAATTCACCTGGATCCTGGTAGCTGTGATAGGAGGGGCTGCTTTTATATTCTTTCTTTTTCCTTTGCCACAACATGTAGAATGCTGGCATAGGTAGAATTTGACATCTTGAGTGACAGAACAGGGGATCATATTAGAGAGATAGTATCTTACGTTTTCAATTATGGGATGCTAATCTAACTCCCTAAACTTCATAGTGATACTTTTAGGAACATTCATGTGAGAAAATATGTAATAAAATGGAGCCAAATAGTATATGTATATTATTTATTCAGTCTATCAGAGGTAGCATGGGGAGCATATGCAAATTATTAGACCCCTGTAATTATGCTGTGCCCTCTCAGAATGGAGTTATGGAGAAGTAATGAACTATAACATCACATAGATAGTCCCATTAGCTATGTAAAGGAGCCTGTAGGATTTTGCTGAGCATAAAAAGAAGCAAAACCTCTTTGTTGTTGCTATTTTTTGAAACACTTCCAAAAGGAATTAGGGTTATCCAGTAAAACAGTGCATAAGGGATAACTGTGCACCTAAAGCAAACAAAAAAAGTTCCTTAAGGCTGACAAAAGTATTCCTGAACAAGTGGGATATGGGCTATCTGTGAAATGAAGGACAACCACTGAACATATTGCAGACACTTATAGACATTAAAATTTATTACTGCTTTAATGAAGAGCTAGAAACCTGATTACATTTCCTGCATAGTTTCTAAAGTTTACTATATTAAACTACAAAAGATTCATTCCCATTTCAGAGTGTATATTCAATAAGTCCCAACTAATTACTTTTGCTGACTCTTTAAGTATGGAGTTAAAGAATTTCAATGCAATTTGCTCAAATGTTTTTTCACTCTTAAAATGTTTATAGCACTTTACAGTAATCCAAAATCTATGAATTTATCCTAAGAATATAATTGGAGATATGGGTAAGAATACTTGTGCTAGAACTACTTGTGATAAGCAATATCTGGAAACCCATGAAAGATTATAAATGTGAGATTTATTACTAAGCTATAATATCCTTATGATTACAATATCTCAAGGTACGTTACCCAGAGTCCATGAATCAAGAGATCCTGAGATGGCTTTTAAGGGCTAACCCTCCTTGGGACCCACAATCCAAGGATAGCAAGTATGAAGCCAGAAAGAGCGAGGCACAAAAGATGAGAAGAAATGCAGTAATGTGTCACTCATTAGCTACTGTTTGCCTCTAGCACAGTGGAGGAAATTATCTGAGGTAAGACTTGAGAGAAAATTTATCCTATTCCTCCTATTGTCTTCCTTTAACCCTGTCAAAGTTCATCCATCAAAGAGTTAATTCCCTAATTGCACCTTATATTATTTTATTAGCATAGAGGGAAGTATGGATTCTTCTCCATAACAGATTAGATCTGTGGCCAAAGACCCAAGGCCTTTGCAATGGACTCAGCCTCTAGATTGTCCCCGTGCTAAGCTAATCTTAGTAGCCCAGACTCCGAACTTCCCTGTGCTGGGTCAGCTCCAATGGCCTCAAACTCTGGTATGTATTGGACTGTCATCCACGTTCCATGATCAGGGTCTTGCAACAGGCCAATTCCTAATTATCATGCTGACACCTGAGGATCCAGTTTCTAGACTGGCCTCTGTGGATGTAGGTTCCATGCCCATTCAGCACCAGGCTGGCCTCTTCAGGTCCTGTCATCAGGCTCACTCAGCACCAGGTCAGCACTGTTATTTTCAAGGACTAGGCAATCAACTGAGGATACAGGGCCTAGGTCTGCCCAATCCTAAGATGTTCCTTGTGGTCCCATATGCTGTCAGACTCATGGCCCAATTTTATTCCAGTAGACTTCAGGGTTGGACTGGTCCTCATGAATTTAGGCTTCAGCACTGTCCTTGTGTCCACAGACCCAGCCTGGCCCTTGTGGATATAATCTCTAGGACATTACCTGCTCACTAACATCCAGGCTGAAATAAGCAGACCAAGGCTGAAGGCCAGCCCAGTGACTCTGGGACCAGGGTAGAATCCAGGATCTTAGGTTCTGGACCAGTTTTTGAGTCCCACCCATGCTCTGTGTACCAGCTCCAGGCCAGCCCTAGGCTATAGCAACATTCCTGTGTTCTTACAGTCCAGAAGACCCAAACCTCCTCCAGCAGACCCCAGATTCCACTTAATTCTGTAAATTTAGCAGCAGGCCAGATTCAAGACTAGACCTGGAGACTGAAGATCCAGCCAGCCCCCAAGGACACTGATCCAGTGTTGCCACTGTAGATTTATGCCCCAGATGAAACTCCATAGACATAGACTCCAGGCCAACCCCAATGGGTCCAGTTTCCAGGCACATCTCAGCATACCTAAATCCCATGCTTACCTACCTGTTGACTCTGCACTGGGCCAGTCTCCTCAAGAACTCCACCAGCAAGCTTGCCTTCAGACCACATCAAGTACCCAGCCCGGAATCTCTGGATAAGAAAACTTGTCAAGGACTTTTCAAGAAAAAGTTAACCTTGAAAAAAAAGGCAAAGTAAACGCAAACATAGCAGAAAGAGAAAATATCAAAAATTATAGCAGAGGGCTGGGGATTTAGCTCAGCGGCAAAAGCGCCTTCCTGGCAAGCGCAAGGTCGTGAGTTCGGTTCCCGGTACCGGAGAAAAACAAAAACAAAACAAACAAACAAAAAAAAATTATAGCAGAAGTAAATGAAATAGAGACTAGAAAAACAATTGCAAAGATCAACGGAATTCAGAGTTGGCTTTAAAAAATATAGACAAAATTTCAAAATATAGATAAACCTTAACTAGACTGTAAAAAAAAGCGAAGACTCAAATCAATAAAATCAGATATGAAAGAAAAGCTATTACAACAAAAATGCCTGGGAGATGTTAGCTAGTAGCTAGTGTTTTGATTTGGGATAACAAATATGACCTAAATTTGATAGTGGCTATAGTTGTATAGCTCTGTCAATGTGCTAAAAACTATTGTATCCTACATTTTAAGTTTATACATTGTGTAGTATATAAATTTTAGTTCAATCAAGTTGCTTTTACAAAGTAAAAAATACAAAGGATCACAAGAGACTACTGTGAAAAATAATATGCCCACAAATTGTGTAACTTAGGGGACATGAATAAATTTCTAGATACATACAACTCACCAAGATCGAATTACAAAGAATAGGAAATCTGACAGACAAATAATGAATAAAGAGATTGGATCAATAATAAAAATTTCCCCTTGAAGAAAATCCCAAGACCTAGGAACCTCATTGCTAAATTCTACCTAATATTTAAAGTACTAGCACCTATCTGCAAGTGCTTCCAAAAATTAGTGGAAGGTTTGGAGTACTTCCAAACTCATTTCAGAATATTAATATTACCCTAACACTAAACAAGGACATTATAGAAAAAGGAAATTACAGGCTGAACTCCCTAATAAAGTCAAATGCAGAAATCCTTAACAAAGAACTAGTAAATTGAAATCAGCAGCATAATAAAAGGATCATTCATAATAATCCAGTAGAATTTATCCTAGGCATGCAAGAATGATTAAACATATGCTAATCTATAATATCACATTAAAAGAATGAAGGGCAATGCCCTGTGATCATCCCAATAAGTACAAAAGTAGCACTGGACAAAATTCAGCATCTTTTCCTGACAAAAACTCAAAACATAGAATAAATGAACCTTAGCACACTAAAGTCTATGGATGACAACTCCATAGCTAACATAATTTAAAATGAGAAGTTTAAAGCTTTTTCTGTAAGATCTGTAAAAAGAATGATTTACTCACTCCTACCTTTATTCAATCTAAATCTGGAATTCCTAGTCAGTGCAATTAGGCAGAGGAAGAAATAAAAAGCATCCAAATTGGAAAAGAAGAAGTTATATGTCTCTGTTTGTAGACATTACAACCTTGTATACAGAAAACTCTAAAGACTTTCCCCCAAATTGTTCAAGATGACAGATTAATTCAATGAAGTTCTAGGATAAAAAGTTAGCATACAAAATTTACTAATGTTTCTATATACTGACAATGAATTATCCAAGAGGGAAATCAAGAAAGCAATTCCATTTATAATAATTAACAGATTCTTACTAATACTTTTAACTGAGAAGCATAAAGATCCACAAACTGAAACTATAAAGAATTGATAGAAGAAATTAAAGATGACACAAATTGATGAAAAGATATCCCATATTCATGGAGTGGGATAATTAATATTGTTAAAAGGTTCATACAAACTAAAAAGAGCTTGAAACAATGCAATATCTACCAAAATTTAATAACATTTCCCACACAGAAATAGAAAAGGAAATCCTAAATTCATATTGTACCACAAAAGAAGAAAAACTGTCAAAAATTTTAAGATAAAAAAAACTGGAGGTGGCCACTCTACTTGATTTCAAAATATATTGCAAAAAACTGGTAACCAAAACAGCATGATACTGACATAAAAACAGATACATTGAACAATGGAACAAAATAGGAAGCCCATAAATAAATTGACCTATTTATGACCCATTAATTTTAGACAAAATCACTGAGAACACACAATGAAGAAAAGACAATCTCTTTAATAAATATTGATAGAATAAGCAGATGTAATTGGATACATGCAGAACCTTGATCATTATTTAACACTATGTACGCATCAACTTGATAGGGATTAAAGACTCCAGACTATAAAATTGGTGCAATAAAGCACAGGGGACAGTCTCTAAGACCTTAGTCCAGGCAATGATACTTTAAATGTATAGTCAAAAGACATGGGTAGCAAAAGAAAAAATAGACAAATGAGGTTAAATTAGAAAACTACACATCCAAAGAAACAACTGAAAGGGTGAAGAGACAACCTACATAATGAAAGAAAATATTTGTACATCATATACTTGATAAGAAATTAATACCAGAAATATCTGAAGACCTTAACTCAATCTTAAAACAACAAATTGTCTATTTAAAAATTGCCTAAAGATATGAATGAACAGTTTCAAAGAAGACACATTAGCTGAAAAAATATGAATGAAAAACCTGCAACGTTAGTAATCACCAGAGAAAAGGAGATGAATCCACAATAAGATGACACCTCACATCTGCTGTCATGACCATTATCAACAAGTCAAAAGGGATAGCATGTGTTGCCTAAAATGTGGAGAAAACACAACCCTTTTATGCCAGTAATAGGACTCGGAATTAGTACTTCTATTATAAAATTGCTTGAAATTTTTCAAAAACTTAAAAATAGAGCTATTGT
This sequence comes from Chinchilla lanigera, assembly GCF_000276665.1. Taxonomy (NCBI): domain Eukaryota; kingdom Metazoa; phylum Chordata; class Mammalia; order Rodentia; family Chinchillidae; genus Chinchilla; species Chinchilla lanigera. The sequence goes on along the minus strand of NW_004955422.1, from coordinate 9,513,832 downwards.
ATGATTCAGCAATCCTGCTCCTGGGTATTACTATACATAGTGACAGATCTATATTTGTGATGGCTTGATTTGAAAGCTTTTTGACTTCACAACTGAACAAAAGTGATACACATTCAAGAGAAATTGCACGTCAAAGTTTGAATTTTGATCCTTCCACCAGCTAACAATATGTCACAGAATACACTCTCGGTGGTGGAACGTCCACTCATCCACATTTTTAGGAGAGTAAACAAACAAAATGTAATGTGTTGTTAAGCTGTGATGTCAAGTAGACAAGGCATTTTAAAATTATTTGCAACTTCTAATATTTTCAATTTATGGTGGATTTATTAGAACATATTTTTATCAGGAAATGAATCTATGTCCAAGAAGCATACTCTCTCCCATGTTCGTTGCAGCATCATTGACAATAACTATGGTATAGAGTCAACTTAAGTGTTTGTTATAGTTGAATGGATAAACAAAATATGGCATATGTCCAAATGGAATGTTGTTCAGCCTTTAAAAGAAAGAAGTTCTTTCATTTGTGATGACAGGAATGAAGCTGGAAGGCACTATCTTAAATAAAGTAAGCTGAGCACAGAAAGGAAAATGCAGCATGATTTCAAGTATAGGATGAATCTAAAGGAATTGATTTTAAAGAAGTAGAGAATAAAATGTTGATTACCAAGTTCTGGGTATATGTGTGGGTGAGGACTGGGGTGGTACTGGCAAAAGGATATTAAATTTCAGCTAAATAGGAGGAATATGCTCGAGATATGCTCCAAACTATGAGTATGGTAAAAACAATGCAGTGTTTTTTGAAAATAGGTAAGAGAATAGGTTTTAAATGCTCCCACCACAATAATCATTCTTGTGAGTCAGTGCATATGTTAATCACCTCAATATAGCCATTCTCCAGTACATATATATTTTAAAACAACTTGTACATGATACGCATATATGATTATCAATTAGAATAAAAATTATTTCAGTGAGAACATGTCATGATATTTAATACAAGAAGCCAGAATAAATCCTTAATAATATCTAATGAAAGGAAAGAGCTCAAAACATATTGGTTAATAAAAAAAATACAAGGCTGGAGATGTAGCTCAATCATACAACTCTTCCCTGTCTTGGATAAGAGTCTCAATTTAAAACTCTGATACTGTAAAAGTTTAGAAATCATATGTCTTGTATAAAGTATATTTGAAAAACACATTTATCTTTTTTTAAAAAAGAAATCCCGAGGAGAAGTTTTTAGAAAGAAATGTCAGACACTCAAATTTGAATATCATAATATTTTAAATTATTCTCAAATCACACATAGTTAATGCATTTTCAATCAGAATATCGTTTTTTTCAACATAATATTTCAAAGTTCATATGAAAGAGTAAATATGCAAAAATATGATGATAGTTATTTGCATAATTTTCTACACTCAAAATAATATCATAATGTGGTAAGAGTAGAAGAATATATTTTTTCGTAGAACAAAGAATCTGGAAATAAATCTCAGCATGATAAGACCTTGCAATGGGATAAGGATGTCCTTTAGTTTAGTCATAAAATGCTGATTGACAGCCTACTGGCAAAATTGTTTATGTAGAAGAGCAATAATAAACCTATATAGGTTATTGAAAATAAATCCTAAATAGATTAAATATCCAAATGTAAAAAGTAATGCAAACATTCACACATGTTAGGGAAATGTTAATATAACTGATACGGTTTGGATAAGTGTTTCACATCAGGCTCATACAAAGGTTTGTTCCCCAGCTCATGGTGCTCTTGGGATGCAGCAGAAACTTTAAGGGATGGGACCCAGTTCAAGGAAGCTGGATCACTGGAGTGTACCCTGGAAGGGAATGTTGGGACACCAGCTGCCCTCTTACTCTCTGTTTGCACTGTTTGCTGTTTGGTGAAGCTGATTCTATCATGCTCTCCTGCCAAAAATTACTGCCTCACCACCAGTCCAAAGGTAATGTTGCCAAGGGATGATGAAGTGCAGCTGCTAAAACTTTGGGCTGAAGCAAACTTCCTCTTTAATTTGCTAATCTAGGTTTCTGTTACAGTTTCACAAAGCTGACTAACACAGTAATCTTAAAACAGAACATTCCAAATGAGATGGGAACCCAGAACTACAGAAAAAAACTGATAGATTCAACTACATGCTAAAAAAATTCTTCTTCATGGGAAATAGTGTGGTAAACAGAGAACTGAGGCAATCTGTAGTCTAGTAAAGTATTTATAATTTATGTTATAGGCAAGGAGTAAATATTTATAATGTATAAATAACTGCTATGAATAAGGAAAATTAGAAAAAACAATTCATATAAAGGGATATGAAAATGTCAAGCAGGCTTATGAAAAGATGTTTAGATTTTAGAGGTGAGAACCATACAATGGGCAGCTACTTTTAAAACATCAAAGTAGCCAAAGTGTACAGAATAGCTAAGATTGCACGCAGGAAATGCCATAGGTAAACAGGTGGTACTATACTTACTAGGGGTATTCTCAATTTGGGAATGTGACTTCAGGAGAAATATAGTACTGAGAAGAAGAAATCTGCAAGGATTTTAATCGCAGCATTATTTGAAATGAGAGCTATATGTAATGTGAAGTACATCTATAGGAAAAATATAAAGCAAGATTAAAATATAGTACATTCATGCAATGGAATATTAAAAGACTATTACAAAGAATGAACCAAGTTTTGATGCATAATCTTTGAGGAGAAAGGAAAGTACATACCTTTTCAAAAACTGCAATCATATTTTTGTATGTTACCTGAGACCCAGAAATACATTGAGGAAACTGACAGCCTTCATAGAAGATAAGATGATATGGCCATCTAGAAAAAGGGAAAGACTATGCAAAATAGAGCATCAGGGGCAAAATGATTGATTGAGGACAAGGATTATACAAATATGGGTCTAAAAAGAGGAGTAATAAAATGGCTAAGCTGAAATTCACCACAAGACAGCAGAAATAATGATACAGAATACAGGTTTATTGGACTATGTGATAACATTGAGAAATACTTTCACAATGTCAAAATCAGTGCAGGAGAATGTAATAACCACAGTAGTCAAATAATGGAAATACTACAAATAGTTAAAAGGTGTTCTATATATAAAGGGCAGAAAAAAATAACAAAACATTTAAAGATACAATAAAAGAAAAACATTAACTTGCAAAACTCCAACTCTCTGGGTGTGAAAAGCCTTATCTTTCAGTCAAAAGCATAAAAACAAATTTATCTTTAATTCATATTAGTAAAAGTATGACTATAACAATAAAAATATTTCTGTGATCAGCCACTCAGAAAAAATTACCTAGAAATGAACAGAAATTATATTTGACATTGGGATACAAAATTGAGAAACCAGAGAGGACAGGTTCTTTTGGTCTCCAGGGAAGGTCTATTTAATCAAATAATTACAAATAAACACAAATGTAGCGCAAACAGAAGGAGATTAGATAGTTTGTGAGAATTTTGGGAAGATGAGATTACAGAACTAAAGTTGAAGAGAGTGAAAGAATTCACAAGGTAGAGGGGAAGCTGGAATGAGTACTGTATAAAGGCCTTGAACTAAAAGTTATCATTATATCTAGAATAGAAAGCAAATCAAAAGAATGAGGAAGCAAAAATATCCACTAATAGGCATCATCCCAGGATTCCAGTGCAATTATAATGGGATTAAATCTTTATGGCTTTTAAAATATATCATGAATATTTTTAATAGATTTGCATGTGCACCATCCATGGAATTATAGACTAATAAAATTTCTCAAGCCCATTTCAGAAAAGTTAAAATATCTGACTAGATAAATAACCCTGCAGAATCAGGAGATTTTAAAAGCACCTCATTGATGATAGCCACTCCAATTCATAAATAAACTCATTGTTATTAAAGGACAAATATTTAAATTGTGACCAATGAGCAAGATTACAAAGTGATTTTATGAAAAAAGCTCAATACTTAATCTAAATCTTAACAATAGCAAAACAAAACAGCAAACAGAATTTATTCAGGGTGGCAGCAAATATTGTAAATGAAAAATTGGTGCAGAATCAATTTAGAAGAACAGTATATTTTTCTAAATAAAATTATAAATTAGAAAAATATATTTATTAAAGGAACAATATGCTATAATGAAGTAGATCACGTTTCTGGGGATACACAGAAAGTTAAACACATGGTATTTATTAATATAATTAATTTAATTGCAAGAGTGAATGATAATATTACTGCGTCCTTGAGCCATTCTCCTTTTTACTCTTTCCACATTCTCTAAGCCTTCGAGGAATGTCTCTCACCTCTCTAAATGTACAATTTACTCTTCCCGCTGCAGGCTTAGTAAAACATACTCTCTGGTCTATTTCTCTTCATTTATCCATTTCATGCATTTACAAATTCTATTTTTTCAGGAAAAAGAAAAGAAAGAGAAAGAGCTATTAGAAGGCATTTGTTGTTTCTCCTGCAGTTCATAATGTGTCCCATGACACCAAAATGAAGAAGATACCAGTGGTACCCAGGCATGGCGGTGATACAAAAGCAGGACGGAGTTTGGTTGGTTGAATGAAAGGAGAAAGAAAGGGGAGACATCATAAGGAAGAGCATCCTTCAAGTGCAACTTTAAGAATGGCTGTGTGTTTGCTAAAAAAGACATTGGGCGAGCAGGGAAAGAGGCATATGGGCACTACAGTGAGGAAAAACAGTTTTGACTTAAAAGTCAATTACTGAAATGTGGCAATGACATGTGTGGGGAGGGGGAGGTAAAGGGAGTTAGAGGAGGGACGTGTGGAATGTGAAGACTTCAGGTACTGTATTTGTCACTTTCTCATCGGTGTAACAAAACACCTGACACCCAGTGTTTAAACAAAGGATCATTTGGGCTCATGGCTTTATTCCGTAGTCGGCTGGCTCTAAGGCAGAAACACCATGGAAATATAGAGGAACCTGCTCCCTTTGTGGTAGCCAGAAATCAGAGTGCAAAGGGAGGAGCTGAGGAGGGTGATGCATTCTCCAAAGGCACATTGACATGAGCACTTCCAACCGGCCCCCACCTCCTCACAGCACATTCAGCTATGAGCTTATCAGTGGGTCCGTCTATGAATAAGTATAGCACACCCACAATGCAATCACCTTTCAAAAGTCCCGCCTCCAGACAGTTGAGAATTTGGGGGGACATTATAAAGTTAAACCATAACAGGCTGCCGCTGGCCCTCAAAATGCTTATGTCCATGCCATGATTCAAAATGTATTTAGTGTAGCTTTAAGAGTTGCTGAAGATTTCACAGTCTCAACAATAATGAAAAGTCCAAATCCAAAGTCTCCTTTGAAGCTCAAGGCAAACTCTTAGCTATGAGCCCTTGCTAAAAGAAAGAAAGAAAGAAAGAAAGAAAGAAAGAAAGAAAGAAAGAAAGAAAGTACTTCCAACATACAATGGCACAGGGTTAGTACAGGATGGTTTTTCCTGGTTTTAATGAACGGGAACCCCAGAGAGCAGGAGACCCTGGGGGCTCTCTTCTCAAAGCAAAGTCTTTCAAAGGAGTTTGTTTTTAAACACTCTTGCACCTACAATGGGTAGGCATTTTCTGAGATGTCACTGAGGCATCATTCCTATTGTCCTGATGCAAAATACTTGGCTTTATTTTAAGGCTAACCTTTCCAGGAACCATAGTTCTTGGCTGCCACTTTACATGTAGTTTCTTCTGGGCCAAAATTTAAGTTTTTCAATTGTTTCTCTTTTGGTCTTTTGCCTCTGATTTTTATATCTACCTAAAAGAAGCCAGTGGTATCCATGCCATAACCTGAATATTGGGCTGTTTGATCTGCTAGACTTATTGGTTTGCTTCTGAAAAGGGTAGGTCATGGGCAATATGAAGATGAACTTTCTACCACAGCAAAACACACATGATCTCTCTAGTTCAGTTGCCAGTGGAGTTATTCCCAAGGGAAACATCTTGAGTGTGACCTTTACTATGTGTATTCCTATCAATATTCTGCTCTTCTGAGCTCCACCGAGAATCACCCATCAAGTTCTATTTACTAAATTCTTGGGCTTGTCTAGCTTACATCTCCAAAGTTTTCCAAACTCCTCCACCAAATTAACTCCAAATGTTTAATTCCATTTAAACCACATGGTCAGGTATAGTCACAACAGAGACCACATGTCTCTAGTATGAATTTCCTGTTTAGTTGCTTTGCCATCCCTGGGAGAAAATCCTTGAAATCTGCAACTCAAAGGAGAAAAAGTTTATTGACTCCCCATTTCACCGCATGGTTGGCTGGTTCCAAGGCAGAAGCATCATGGCAGAAGGGTCTTGTAGAGGAAGGCAGCACACCTCGTGGCATCCAGGAAGTAAAACAAAGGAAGGAGCCAAAGAGGGAGATACACCCCGCAAAGAGATTCCCCAGTGACACACTTCTTCTAATTGGACGCCACCTTCTAACAGCACATTTGGCCATGAACTCATCCGAGGACCAGTCCACTGATGAGTATAGATCTTTCATGATCCAGTCACCTTCAGAAGTTTCAGCTGTGAACACATGAGACTTTTGTGGTACATTCTACATGTAAACTGCCACAGATAGGTTGAGATGTAGAAGTGAGCAGAGCAGGAACTCTTAGCGCTAGAGAATGGTGACCCCTGAGAGCTTCAGAAACACGAGCAGCATGTAGGATAAAAAAATCATCTTCTACAAGAGATCTGTAAGAGATTGAGTCAAGTGTACAGCAGATAGACTTTATTTTCTTGTTGCCCTTATAAAGTACTGGTTGCTCTAAACCTTAAAAGGCTTTGCAATCTTGCAGTGACTTGGAGAGCGATATCCTTTATCCTATCTAGTTAAGAGATTACCAAAAATAGAGCACTGTATTGAAAACATACTTTTCCTTTTCTTGTGAAAGTACTTTAACAAAAAAGTTCAAATGTGTATTAGCAGTCTGATAGACTACTACGTGAGCATTTTTGTTATCTAATAAACACAATATGTTTATTAAAAATAAAAAGCAGAATTTTACTTTGAGGTCTTTATTAATAGAGCAACCCACAATCTCTCATGTAAAGGTGAAAAACACCTTAAAAATGCCACTTCTGTGTCTGGTTTACCCATTAAATTTTGAATATTTCTGCCCTTAGGTAGAAGAACAGTCTTTTTTTTTTTTTTTTTTTCATGAAAGCAACAGTCTTAGCATAGATAAGGTGAGCATTTGACACTGGCAATTGAATTATCTTTGAATATGTCTTCTAACACTAGTCAACCTTGTATAGACAGGAAATGAAACAGTTCAGTGCCAGAGGGATAAACATGAGGATTTGTATCCAACTGTAGTATTTTAGTTCCATTCATACTTTATCCAGAATGAGGTTTTAGAAACTCTCATCTCCTGTCTTTCCCCTTGTCCCCTGCCCTAGTTATATTCCAAAACTATCAGCTAGAGGCAAACTGCAAAAAGGCCTGAAACTACACGTAACAAAGTTGCACCAACTCATGGCCCATGAATTGAGGATTAGCCTTTGTTGGAACACATTGCAAACATTATAAGAACTCTGTACAAGGAAACTTACAATGTGCTACTGACTCATTTTTTAGAAGCAGCTGTATAATTAGTGTGGCTTTTGCATACTAATTGAATTACCAGGTAAAGTATATCTGTAATCAGATATGCACTGAATCCAAGGAGGGCTTAAAAAAGGAGTCTTTTCAGTTTTTATTTCATTGACAGAGCTATATTTAAAGTGTGAGAATGAGATATAGTGTGTTTTTTTTTAAAGATTAAAGCAGATATATAGTTGGAATTATAAAACAAGCGGAAATTCTGGTTTGCAGGCAAACTGGAGAGGCGTGTTAAACACATGGAAGATGAATTGTCTGATATCCTTGAGGTGATAATTTTCAATGAAGAAACAACTGTGGAGTTCAGTGTGGGCCGAGGACAAAGCTGTGTTCCTAGAGTCGTAAACTGTGGAGACTAAGGAGGAAACAGGTAGATGAAGCACTTCAGAGTACACAGACTTCCAGAGCTTGGTTCAGAGGCTGCCTGATTTCCTGGGGGATTCCAGGAAAAGGCTCCTTGGCCAGAGTTTCTCTTTGTTTCTTCTCAGTGATCAGTGGACACAGAGCCCATAAAAAGTAACTGGAGAAAGCAAATGTGTGCACATATAATTTCAGGAAGATAAGTATCTGGATTCCCCTTTTCTATTACAAAACAAGTGAATTTCTCTCTCTTATCATTGCTGATGGTTAAAGTGCTGTCTTGCAAAGTTCTATCCATCCTATTCTGAGGGAAACTCACTTTCCAGGGTCCCTTCTGTATCTCTTACAGAGAAGCTATCGTTTCCTCAAATAAATATATCGTACTCTTAAAAAAATTTATTCTGTATCCTTGTGCTTTGCTCATGAGTTAAAAGGTCTTCAAGTAAAAGTTTGGAATCTGAACACTATTGTTCAAGTATTAATGAAATTACATCTCAAAAGTAGATATCTTTGAGTATCTTTTGAGACAGAGTTTTGCTGTGTTACCTCTTGTAATGATTTGAGCCTTATTGTGAAAGGGGAAACAATATAATACAGGACACATACTCTGTAAGATTATTTATAATAGTCACCCAAAAATGATATACAGAAGAGTGCAGGAAATCTGTCCATAGACTATAACCTAAGATTCCACCTGAGGGCCTGGATCCCAGAGAAATGTCCCACATGAGTCCAGTTGAGGATCTAGAGCTCAGAACAATGCTTCCCACGAATTCAACTGGAGGTCCAGAGCCCACAGCAATATATCATGCAGGCCTGTTTCACTGATCTGTGTAGTGAAGGCCCAAAGGTAAGTGGTGGAATCTAGGAAGTCTATGCCAGCGGTATGAAGGATCTGTGTTAGCAGGCTGAAGGATCTGCACTGGAGGTTGGAAGTGATGCTTAGAAGAACCAGGGCTTCCCCAAAAAGTACCACAGCCATCCTCAGCAACAGTGAGGTCCCAAGCTGCTCCAATGATCAAGATGGCCAAGTTTCCTTCAGGGAAGCCAATGCAGCAAGCTTCTCTAGGAGACCGGTAGGACACCATCTTCCCCTCTGGAGCCAGGAAGCGATGCTCAGAGTGAGGACCAGAGCTCCCCCAAAGGGAACCAAAGCTATTCTCAGTGTCAACAAGGTCCCGAGGTCCTCGAAGGATGAAAATAGCCAAGTTCATCAGGAAAGCCAGCATGACGAGCACCTCCAAAACAACCAACAGCTCCTTATAGTTCTAACCGACAGCCTTTTTCTGCTCCCAACAGCCATAACTTTTCCTTCTCCAGCTCTGCCTCTTATGCTGCTGGCACCAATCTGCAGGTGGGCCTCCCACACCCAGCACCACCCTTACTCAGTTCAGCTGGGGGTTAAAAGTTGACTACCAGTTGTCAATCCACTACACCTCTGTTTCCCAGGTTGGCCTCAAACTGGCTACCTCAGGTAGCTGAGGCTAACAGCATACACCACAGCACTTGTCCCAAAATTTGATTTTAATGCAGGGGAAAGATTAGAAATCATATAGAAGAAATGCGTTGGCTGAGACAAAGGGGACTTCAAGGAAAGGAAGGTAAAACCACAATAATACTTTCTGTTTATTATTTACCAGGTATTTTCTCAGTTCTTCTATACATTTTATTTCATTTCATTTATTGACCATAAGCAATTCTCGGGACCATAGTATTTATGAGGCAATTTGGGCTATTAAAAGTTAAGTAGCATGCCCAAATTTGGGCTGTAAATTATGGAGCTGAAATATGAGCTAGAATTGACCACCTTAGGTATGGACATACAACCACTGTTCTCTGTGGAAACTTTGATCATGTCCATTTTTGTTGGCTGTGCCCTGCCTGCTTTGGACATCATCCATTTATGGTCACCAGAAGCTCAGCCAAGGTGCTCATGGACCAGCCATAGTGACACCTGTAGTTCTATTCACTTTTGTAATCCTGGCCACGTGTGTGCTCTAGAGCAAGTTATCCTATTTCTTTTTGTACTGTTTCTTCAACTTAAAACCAAAGAGAGAAATAGCAGCTGGGTGGCACATGCCTATAGTCCAAGCACACAGAAGGCTGAGGCTCAAGGCCAACTTGGGCAACATAATGTGTTCAAGGCCGGCCTAAACTACAGTGAGACCCTGTCTCAAAAGAAAAAGTGAAATGGAATTAGCAGTTCTTAACTTCACTGAGAGTAGTTGATCCTCTAAAAATGGATCTTCCTTCCCCACCTCTTCCAACCTTCACATAAAATTTTGCCCACAGTTTGACATTTTATATGAACTTTCTGAAACTGGGTCAAGTTAGTCATCTCTGTCCATTATTCTTTGATATGACCTGTTGTTTTAAGCTTTTCACCATCTATTTTGGAAGGAGGATAGGTAAATGAGAAATGGCAGTGACCATAGGTCACATAAAATGTCAAAGAATATGGAAAATATGAATCTAATGTGATTAGGTGGATGCTAAATGTCTGCTTTTATAAGCTAGCACTTTATAAACTGTTATGAAGTAGAACATTAATCATTTATGATTGAGAGAACACTAGTAAGTAGGTAATATTTGTTATATAGTGGTCAGCTTACTCCCATGGCTCTCATTTTTGTATTAATGATGATGAACAATGATAATAATAGTGACCAAAAATATCACGTTATGTAGATGTAAGTGCTGTGCTGAATGTTTTTCAGGTATTGATAATCTTTGTAAAAATCCTATGAAGATAGAAGTACTATCATCACCATTTTATAGACAGGAATAGAGGCTCAGAGAAGTTAAAACCATACACACATTTTGCTTTAAAATATATTTCTCCAATTTTTTTTCAAGTTTGGCTTCTGTAATTAATTCTGTTTCTCAATGAGGACAGTACGCCACTAGAACTCATTCTTAAGTTTCTTTTTTTTTTTTCCCTCCGGTACTGGGAACCGAACTCATGACCTTGCGCTTGCCAGGCAGGTGCTTTTGCCGCTGAGCTAAATCCCCAGCCCCTAGAACTCATTCTTGTCAAATGAAATCACTATATAGTTCTTGGAATGATCTTTGTCTTTAACTAGCAGGAAACCTAACTTAGAGTGGCTTAACCAAACAGGTATCAAATGGGCTGAGTGCTTCTGCGTATGATAGAAAAACTTCATTGGAATGCCACATGTTTTCTTTAAAGAAAAAATGGTATGAAATCTCAAGTCAAATGTTGCCCTTATATCCAAAGGTTTTGCTTTCAAAAGCTTATCAGTTCTGGTTAAATTCTTCTAAATATCCTTCCATGATATAGCAATTAATCACTTTGAGATTGTTCCTTTTTGTTGCTGTTAAATTCTGATAATCCACTATGGGAGTGAGTTCATTTTATTTTGTTTCGTATATGTACACCTTTACTTGGCAACATGACTGGTTTTTGATTTGTTCTGTCTGTCCCGCTTAAATTTTTGAGAAATTCTGTTTTAGAAAACTTTAAATGTGGCACTCACTGAGTTAAAAGCAATATCCATGTTAAGTGCCTACATACTTTCCCTCCAATTTTGATGTGGGTCATCTCATATAAATAGAGCATTCTATAATAATAATAATATTAACTGGTTTAGCTTAATTACACAGGGAACAGAATATGTCTCATTATGAGGGAATAAACTTAGAAAAATGCTTAAGGTCCTTGCACTTCGGTGCATTTCAAACTTAGGATCTAATTTAACCTATTGGCACAGGTTTCTGGGAAGCAGCCATGTAGTGCCAGTGAATCAGTTTCCCAAGTGCTTCTGTTGAGGACAAAATTAAATAGCTCACCTCCACCCACGATTATAACACATGGTGTATCTATGTCTGTGAATACTGAAAAGTGAAAGATAAAAGCAACTATCTGGTACTTTAGAAGCATCTACTGTCCTCGTATTATGTGTTGAAAAATATACTGCATCTCAGTAAAGAGGTGTACAATTCATGCTAGTTTCTGTAAAAATCAACTAAATGTAATTACTGTCTTAAAGAAAAAGAAAATCAGATAAGCAATGATTGACCTCCAAATATTCATCAAAATTTTAAGACTGAATATTTGCCTGCATATCAAGTATCCTAATTATAATATGATAGAAATTAATCAGCCTGAAATACCTAAGTGTTACTAATGTATAGACTCTAGTAGCTCCTAAATGGTTGTGTCTATAAATTAATTTAAATGACAGTGTAATATTTCAGCATCATGAAAATACATTGAAATTTAAATAATGGAGGAGTGCACTATTGAACACATCTTTCCTTTCAGTTTTTTCCTTTACTTTTTGTTCTTGAATAAGAACTCATGCACACACACAAAAACCAAAAACTTAGCCCTTGAAATCTTTTCTTATAGAAAGTTATATCTTGGAGAGTACTGAGTATGTGTTTTAGGTAACATCTTTCTTCTATAAACGCATTTATGTGTGTGGATGTTCACTGGAGTATGATTATCCAAACAGGAAGTAAAAAAGCAAATTCTTGGCCTTCGGACACTGCAAGGGAGAATTTGTGGGAAATTTATGTTTCTGAGAGCAAGGCTAAATCAATGATGAAAGAAAGTAGTGAATAGTATTTATTCACCCTTGTAAAGTAAATCACTGGGAGACGGCGATGTGTTCTACTTTATTTCCCAGGGGTCCCTAATAAAACCGAGGTCCAGCTGCACTATATGTTAGTTTGTTCACTTTTCAATTTTGCCTTGATTTTCTTCCCTTCACCCCATTCCTCTGTGACTCAAATGCTGTTGCCTTTTAGGAATCACTTCTGGGTCAGCTTCTCAGAAAATCCAGTCTTAAAATATTTTGTTTAGTGTTTGAGTTAGTTACTTTTTTCAAATGAAATTTTATGATTAACTCAGTACTGAAAACGTATGAAAGTAGAACAAGTAGAACTACTTGCTGATAGCAGTGAGTTGTTAGGAGAAGGCTACAGGGGCGTAGAATCTTGCAGTTCTACTTTCCTTTCCCTCTTCTACACCCCCAAATCTCAGTGCTACCTACCTAGGCCTTTTGGAAACAGTTTGAAAACTTTTGGACTAAAATGATTTTCTCCCTTACAAATAAAAAAAAAAATCACTCTTTTACTGATTACCCTCTACTAACTATTGCATACTTATTTATCGGATATTTAAAATATATGATGAGGCTATATTAATTTACTCTTTCTATGCATATAGCATTTCCAAGAATCTCCTTCTGCGGGCACGAACCACAATTTCCCCAGTGCTGTTATCACTTATCATAACTAGTTCAACTGCACATGAAAGAGCATCCACTGTGTTAACCTTGGCTCCTTGAATTAAGAGATTATATAAATCCTAGCTGAAGTCAATGTGGACCAAACTTTTTTTTCCCTAGAATGTGACTTTTCATATAATATACTTATTTAATGGACACACATAACTGTAACTTATCTTGGAGTGTGACAGGCAAATTTTCTGAGAAAAAATCAATTTCCTTCTTTCAATATTTCTTTTAACAAGGTTGAAAATCATATATCTTAACACAGAATGTTCCGTAGCTCTGCAATTAGCATGCAAAGTTGTTTCTTAACAGTTCTCTCTCACTTTTAAAATGACATTGGGAGTAGAGGCGCTTGTTCTTAATTTTTAAACCTACTGATTTCATTGTGCCTGACACAAAGCAGAACATCTTTGCCATAATTATTGTATAACAGTTATTTTTTGCAAAGTTGTAATTTTCCTAAAATTAGCTGGACAGCCTCAATTATGTAAATCAAATCCTGAGACTTTAATGAGAGTATTTGTAGGCGCACAATAGACTTTTATGGGGGAAATATCAGAGGAAAAGAAAACCCTCCAGAATCATTTTGGCCTTGCTTTTAATGAGGCCAAGAAAAAGAAAAGTACTCCTCCTAGTCACAGTCTCTTAGGCAAGTTGCTTGCCCACATCCTTTCTCTGCTTGTGCAAGATACAATATTCACCCAAAGTGTCTAAGTTTAACATTCTGCAGCTGGAAGGAAATCGAAGAGTTAAACACTTCAGATAATCTTTGTGCTCCCTTTTGGAAATGCTGGACTACATCTTCACTTTTTATTTTCTCGTGAAAGAATGTCTTCTTTCTTCTCACCATTAACCTTGTCCTGCTATGTAACAGAACACTCTAAAATTCTAGTGGTTTCAGCAATAATTTATTAGTACATCTCATGATTCTGTGGTTTGAATGGACTCAGAGAGATGATTCTTGCTCATGGTATCTCCTGGGATTTTTGTCAGAGAACAGCTAGGGCTAGAATCATCTGCAAGCTTGACCAGGATGAAAATCAGAGGTGCGTCTTCTCCTTCATAGCAGGTGCCTTGGTCCTTCTCTAAGTGGCCACTGTTGCTTGCAGAGCAGCCTAGGCTTTTTCATGGTACAGGAGGTTGTAAGAGAGAAACTTCCATTTCTTCTTAAAAACAAGCCCAGAGCTGGCAGAGCATCATTTCCCTGATACTCAGTAGTTTAAAGCACTTGAATCCCAGCCTGGATTCATTGGAAAGGACATACATTCCATCTCTCAGTGGAGGCTGCGGTGGGGAAGGGGGAAGATTCAAAAGAACTGAAGCTAGTATTAATCTGTCTCTCATCTTACTGGAGATCTTTGGTCTCTAAGGTTTGTTTACTTTCTTCTTTCCTCTTCCTTGCTTATTTTGTCTACTTTCTGCTGGAGGATAAACACATTTAATTGATTTGCTTTACTGCTTTATATATTCCTAAATCTCAGCAGAATTTTTCAACTGGCCACCTTCCAGTGGATAACTCATATGTCTTGTCTGGCTTTACCCACTCTTCACTCATTTGATACTCCATGTTACAATCTACTGAGGCATCTTCCTGCCTTCTTGTCTCTGTGCTCTATTTCTCCATTCTCCAAAATAAAGACTTTTCTCTCTTCTTTTAGGTATCAATATATATTTCAAGAATGTTATGTGTTTTACTTTAACATGTATATCTGGATTATCCTACATCTCCTGAAAAAATGCATGTCTATTCAGTACTAATAACAGTACTATCATGTAACATTTAAGAAGATCTTATAGCATTTCATTTGTATTATATGTCTTAAATCTTCAAAACTACCTGTGAGGTAGCAATTATTAGATAATATTGTATAGATTAGGACAATGAGACATGGAGAAATGAAGGATTAACATCTTTAAATGCATTAGGTAATGATAGATTACTTCTGTATTGGTTATACCTGTTCGTGCCCTTAGCAGGAGATATGAGAGCCCCTGCTGTCCCACATTTTTCACAGCATTGGCAATGTTGGACTTCTCAATTTTTGCCAGTCTTCAGAGTATGATATTGTACTTTACAGTGGTTTTAGTTTCACTTTTAGCAATTGCGGGTTAGGTTATCTGTCATTTTATATCTCAGTGGTTGTGCTTGTTTTCTCATCTACAAAGTGCGTATGTATGACTTTTTTTATCAATTTTTATCTTATTAGTTTATTGGCTTTCTTTAAATAGTCTCAATGCTAAACTTTTTTCAACATGTAACTATTTTGTTGCAAATATTTTCCTTCGGACTGTAGCATTTCTGCATTTTCTTCTGTGTGTTTTCTGGTGAATGGAAGTCCTGAATGATTCCCAGGTATTTGAATGAACTTTTGTTCTTGAATTTGGTGACTCTTACTAGATTGTTTTATTTTGTTGGCAGATATGTGAAAATATAATCCACTTTTGAATATTAATGCTAGGTCAAGATATCTTACTACTCTCTTTATACATATATTACTGTGGAGACTTCTTGGCATATACACATATGTATTTAATCTCCAATACCTCTATCGCAAGAGCACATAGGAAAGTTAATAGTGAATATTCCTCCTCTTCTTAAAATAATGTGGAATGCTTCATTGCAGTTTATTTAAATTGTCTTGTTTTGTAGAATATATTCCTTTTTTTCTTCAGAATTTTTCCCTACATGGCAAACATTAAATCCCATATTGCCATGTCCAGCACCTGGGACAATACATGGCAAGATGTGAATTCCAAAGGGCTTTGACCCTATGGATGGCTTTGCCCCTATGGCTGTTATGGTGGTTGTAGCTACCATGTCTTCTCTCTGGGGCTGGCTTTGCTCTCTCCTTGTGGCTTTCCTCGGACAATCCACTTTCCTGCTTCTCCAAAATTTTGTGGTCTCCAATGCACCTCCAGCTTCACACTCATAGCTTCATACAATGCCCTTTCAGGGGCACAATGACTGGCCTCCTAAGCCTTCTTCTGAAATCTAGATGGAAGCTTCCCTAACCCCACATTCTGCATGCATCTAAAACCAGCACCATGTGGATGATGCCAAATTCTGACACCAGCTGCCAACAGGCTTCCTTCTCTCTGGGCTGTAGGGTTTGAGTTCCTGGGCTATTGAAGATTATGAACCCAGTCCTGAAGAACAATTTCCCTAGAATGACACCATTCTGGAACCTGGTATTCTGCAGCTGTCTTCTTAAAATGTCTTTCACCTTTGCAATCTTGAGTCTGAAGAGGGTGGAGTCCTACTGGTTCTTTTAATGTCCTCAGGCCATCTTTTCTATTCTGTTTCTTTTTAGCCACCTCATTTTCCTCTGCTCTTTTACAGGCTATAACTGTACTGGAGCTTCCTTTCTGGCCAAACTCAAAACAATTTAAATCATTCTTCTTGGCTCTTTGCTCTTGATTCTCAATATAAATCTGGCTAAAATCCCCTAGCAGTAGCCATGCAACTTCCTTAGGCTACCTTGAAATTTCTTCCACAAGATCAATTAGTCCACTGTACTTAATCTGGATCTCCCACAATGTCTCTGGTCACAGACAAAATGTAGATGAATTTTCCACTAGAACATAACACATATGGTCTGCAATCCAACTGCCAATGTTGTGCTTCCTAGCAGAAATCTTCTGAGCCTGGTGTTTACTGGCAACATTTTTATCAGGATTCTAGTCTTCTGAGCTCTGGCCAGAATCTCACATCAAATTTTGCTGATACCATTCTATGGCTGCTTCTCCACTCATCAACCCCAAACATCCTCAAACTCTTGCCATAAGCCAGTTCCAAATGCTTGAGAGCCACATGATCAGGTAACATAACAGCAATAACCCTACTTCTCTGGTACCAAAATCTGTCTTAGTTATTCTTCTTGTTGCTGAGACAAAATATCTAACACCCACAAGTTAAAGGAGAAAAGGTTTTTAGAGTTTGTAGAGGTTTCAATTCTCAACTGCCTTGTTCCAAAGCAGGGTGGTGTGGCAGAGGGGCATCATAGAAGACAAATACTCCATTATGGGCAGGCAGGCAGGCAGCAATAGCAGCAACAAGGGGCAGCTTCCTTTTCCATCCTTTTATATTCCATCCAGGCTATAAGCCTATACTGATTGGTGCCACTCATACCTACGTTGGGCCTTCACATTATCCACACCCAGAACTATGCTAACTTCAGTCAGTGGACTAACTGAGTACCACATGCCTTAATCCCAGCATCATGTGGCTTACATCCAGGCAGCTTCAGAAAGCTTCATCTGTGAGCATATGAAGCTTTAGGGGGAGATCTAGGAACAAAACATAACAACAGTCAAGATGCCGTATCATTTTCTTACATTCTTTCATTTAGCTTGCTGATTTTTTTTTTTTTGGTTTGGTTTTTTTTCCGGTACAGGGAATCGAACTCACGACCTTGCACTTGCCAGGCAGGCGCTGTGCCGCTGAGCTAAATCCCCAGCCCCAGCTTGCTGATATTTTAAAAGATTTTTTGTACCTACATTTCTGAGTGAACTTGGAAAAAGTTTGCATTCCTTCCAATATATTATTGAGTCTTGTTTTTCAAATTATATGTAGTTTATAAAGTGATGCAGATATTATTAATTCTATTCTTTTCTGCCATAATTTGTATAAAACTAGAATCATATCTGAATCTTTGGAAGAACTGCTGTACAGAGATATTCAGATTTAGTGTTTCCTTTATGGAAAGGCTATTTTTATTACGACTAACCAATTTCTTTTATCTTTTTAGGAGAATTCAGATATTTAATTTATTGTTTACTCAATTTAGTATAACTTTTCTAGGAAATTGTCATTTTGTATATATTTCCAGTTTTATGTCTCAGTATTTCATAACCTCTCAATATCTGCTGCTTGTGTAATTAGTTCCCTATTAATTATTACTTTTGCTTATTTTTCTTTTACTGTGGATTAGCCATGCTAGTTTGCTTTTTCTCTACCATGATATTTTTCTATTTAAATGATTTTTAATTTAATTACTCTTATCTCTTTTATTCTTTGGAATTTCTGATAGCTGGAGATTTAATTCATGAATGTTGACCTCTTCATTGCCTGAATATGTATGTGAGGTTATGTCTTAAAGTTTCTTACATGAGTGTTGCCTTACAAGTTTTGACAAAAGTCATTTTTTGTGACTGAATTCCACACTTTTCTTACTGATTTTTTTAGAAATCTGAGTTATTGCACACATATTTTAAAATATACAAATAAGAAATTAAAATTCTCCTTTTTATCCTTTTTTATTGTAAAGAGACCAAGATTCAAAAAGCTACACAAATATGTAGTTTAATAAAACATTTCAAGGCAAATACACCTGAAATCACCCTGTAGGTCAAGAAGCAGTGCTTGTTGGTCATCCCAGGGGTTGTTCCTTTTGCCTTATCTCAATCATAAGTCCGTTACTCTTTCCAAAATAATTTAATTATTTCCTTATATTTCTTTGTAGTTCAACCAACCCAACTTGCCTTGCTAGGCTCTAGTGTTGCCTCTCTTATTATTTTTATTTGGTGGGTCTTTTAAGTCTTTTAATCAGTAGCCATTTCACCCACCCTGTTCTTTTCCCTGTGTTTAATGCTGAGGGCCATTATGCATTTATCACAGTTGGGATTTTCCTAATACAGACTCTCAGTGTATAGTGTTAATTGCACATTCATGTCTCCATTTTTTGTATTTCTTGTAAATAGGCAGCTGAATGAAGCTGTAGCCAAGTGTCTTAGTTACTTTTCTCTCATTCCTGAGACAAAATACCTGACATCCAAAATTAAGGAAGGAAAGATTTATTTAGCTTACAGTGTGTGGAGGTTTCAGTCCATACTTGGCTGGCTCCAAGGCAGTGTGGCACATGGCAGAGGGAAAACCTTCATGGAAGCAGAAAACAGGAAAGGCAACAAGAGCAAAAAGGGAGGCATGCTGGCAAGCAGCCTCTTTTTCTCCCTTACATATGCAAACTATCCGTCCCAGGACCAGTGTACCATTCAGGCCCATAATCCCAGCATTGGACCATGGATCAATCATAAACTCTAAAGGCCTGCCCCATGACTGCATGAGGTTTTTGGGGGACATCCAGACAGAAACCATAACACAAAGTAACTACCATTTTTCTGTATTTATAGCTGCAATCCATTATGTCATGTTTTCGTATTGTGAAGAAGGCTTGCAATAACTAGCTAGCTATTGGTTATCATCATTCCCTCTATTGCTGATTCTACTTTTTAATGAAATGAAACAGTAAAATGTAAGAAGATTTTGTTTCCCTATTTTTGTTAGCATAATTGGAAGTTGATGAATCTTGAAGATTTTTTATATAAAAACAACCCATCCATAAAAATTAGGTAAGGGATGTAACCTTCGACTTTCAACAATTTTAAGGAGCACAGGACATACATAATATCTCCCCAATGCCTTTAGCTTCCCCAGGCAGAACTTCCTGATTTCCCCACAGAAGACTCCATCCTTGCCATTAAAGAGCTAGCACTAAACATTTTTTTTTTCTTGGAGGATACATAAACTCCATGAGAGAAAGTCTTGTATTCATAGACTTTATAATGAATAAACATTTTTTTGTTTCTCCTGTGAGAAGAGACCTTTTAGATAATGATTTTACATATTTATTAAAAGAAACCCTAACCATTTGTAGTCTATAACCATACATAGGCACCTCTAATTGATAGTGGCAGTGGAAATCTTTAATTAAAAGTGGATGGTAGTAGTAACACTGTCTGCTTACCTATCTTGTTAGGGTATGAAAATTTTTATTTTGTGTGCATGTGTTGAAAATTTTTGCTAATCAAGCTGGAGTTAATTGAAATTGTAAGAAAATGGAGTTCAAAGAATCTTTTGATTACCTGGTTCAACCTCTTCAATTTAGGTAATTGAAATGGCACCTTCAGTTTTAGCGGTGTTATTTTTTCTTCCCTTTAATGCATTTTGGAAAGAACAGTAAATGAGTGGAAAAATATTATGCAGATGAGAAATCATTTTTAAAAGTTTTCCTGGTGAGAGTTTGGTTTAGGAACATTTAGAAATTGGAAATCAGACAATAATTACTTTGGCTTAATGATAGAAAAGCAGTTTTATAATGATGTCTGATGAGATCTTGGAATGTTTAATTTTTTTTTTAGTTTTTTTCTTGTTTATTTTATTAGTACATGTTTGTAATTCACACAGCTTACAATCATCTTGAGGAGATGTTACTTGTACATATTACACCTTTTTTTTTTACTCTTTTTCCTTTCCTTCCCCTACCTGTCCCTCTCTGCTTTCCCTATCATCCTTTTCATACCTATTCATACTATTTGTCTTAGCATATGTTATGGATTATAATATTTACAATGATTAGTGTTATTAAGTTCATGAATGTGACAGCTTTATTCCTCTCATTTCTCATTCCCTTTCCCCTTCCCTCTTTCCATGTTCTCTTGTACAATTTCCCTATTGTGTGAAATCTATCCCCTTTCCCTTTCTATCCATCTTTTTTCATATTTTTCTTTGTATTTTGCCTTACTCAAAGGAGGTATATCATATGGTAATCAAGTTTGTGTATCTGACTTATTTCACTCAACATTATGTTTTCCAGGTGCACCCACTTCCTATAAATGCCTCACACTTGTCATTCTTCATAGCCAGGTAGTATACAGACACCACATTTTGTTTATCCAGTCACCTGTTGATGGGTATACAGGCCACTTCCAGGATTTAGCTATTATGAATTATGCTGCTATAAACATTGGTATCCAAGTATCACAGTAGTATGAGGACTTAAGCTGTCTGGCTAAGACACATGGTAGGATAGTTGGGTCATATGGAGTTTCTAATTTTAGTCCTTTGAGAGAGTTCCATGTTCGTTCCAGTTTACATTCCCACCAACAAAGTAAGAGAGTTTCTTTTGTACCACAATCACACTAACAGTTGTTATTGCTTGATTTCCTAATGATTGCCATTTTTTTCTGGAGTAAGATGGAATCTTAGTGTTATTTTAATTTGCATTTTTCTAATGGCCAGAGATGTTGAACATTTTTTCATATATTTGTTGGTCATTTGTATTTTTTCCTCTGTGAAGTGTTGTTCATTTCTCTAGCCCATTTTTTCTTTTCTGTTTTTTTTTTTTTCTTTTGTAATGCTGGGGATCAAACCCAGGACGCTGTGCTGCAAGGCAAGAACCCTACCACTGAACCACATCCCCAGCTCTCTAGTCCTTTT